>NC_073695.1:158968645-159183965 GCF_029784165.1 Wyeomyia smithii | reverse complement strand
GACAAGATTTACCTGTTTGGGAAGCATAAAATCGAGCATAGTATATAGTATTTACAACGATTTACATTTATTGTATGAAGCGGGATTTACTTAAGTCTAACGGGTTAGTGGCGTGTACAGTCAATTATCACATTTTATTTCCTCGCTTCTGTGTGCTTCCCTACTTTACTCCTACAGTGCGGTTAAAAGAACTCGTCCAACAGACGGCTGGACGGCGAAAGCTTTCTATCAAGAAGGGTTTTTTTGTGTGTCTTTATCGGGCCCGGCTCATAGAGCTATTTTTACTCACGATAGATAAAGAAGTCCCGTCGGTGCTATTAATAGCCCTACCGTCGATGACTTGTTGCGTCCACTGCTGTTCTGCTTGGCGTCGTTGGCGTCGATCGATGAGCTGCGATGGCGTCACTCGATGATAAGCGATGGCGTCGATCAATGGGACGGGATGGCGTCGATCGGACGGTATCGACGGCGTCGTTTGCCGGCTGATCTCAAGGGCCGACGTTTAACCAGAGCAGCAACTTCCAATTCCGTCGTGGGTCAGCAGCGTGAGGGTGGCAGCGTCGCGCTGGTGCAGCGGCTAGTAAAGGGCGAAAAGAAAGCCCAAAAAAGAAGCCGACAACGGCTGATTTGGGTTTTCAGCATTTTCTGTCGTACACACATTTAAAACCTCTTACCTTCTTTTTGTAACAATAACGCACGAAAAAGCGTCCGTAGACCGCACTTCTAACTTAACCGCACTAGCTAAACCCTAACGAAACGGAAAAACTTGACTAAAAAGGACACTCACATTTAACAAAAGACTTACTATAAAACGCACGCGAAATAAACTAATCACACTGCTGCCTCGTTCACGATCAGAATTGAAATGGACGAGTAGTAGTTCCGAAAACCCTTAGATAAGTTGCGCGGTATTCGGTTTCCGCGATCGGAAGTAATGAACCACTTCAACACGATCATTTATGGCTTAAGCGTGAATGATTTTATCTCCTTCTTTCTTCCGTTCTTCCAATCGCAGATTTGCTTCCCCACCCGCTTCGGTATTTAGTGAGACGGAAAATACTAAGAAAAGGGAATTTGAAACTGCTGAATTCAATATAGTGGAGTATTGTATACAAGCGTCTGATTTTCAATTCTATCATGCAACATTGAACAGTGAAACTAAGTGAAATTGAATGATTTAAATTCGTATAATAGTGACCATGCTACAATATATATATATATATATATATATATATATATATATATATATATATATATATATATATATATATATATATATATATATATATATATATATATATATATATATATATATATATATATATATATATATATATATATATATATATATATATATATATATATATATATATATAATATAACCTAGGCACAAGCAACGCATCGTTGCGCAACGTTCTCTGCGGTGCTCGCAAATTTAGAATCGGAAGCAACCAAGGTGAGTCGATTTCTCCGTTAAGAAGCTTTCCAATTAATAACGCTTGTTGAATTGTTCGTCGTCGTTGCAGTGTGTCCAAACCCAGGAGTCGACATCGGTCAGGATACGGTGGAAGTTCTGATGGATTGCGTCATGGTAAATTCTTTAGGGCCAGTCTAAGAAAACATTTCTGGATGCGCTCAATTCTTAAACTCCACGATGTTTGATATGGGCACCATACTACAGCAGCAGTTGCCAAAAAAGGACGAACTAGCGCACAGTATAAAGTCTTGAAACAATGGGGATCACAAAAGTCTTAAGTTATTTTCGAGATGAATCCCAGTTGACGACTCGCTTTAGAAATAATCGCCGAACGATGAAGGTCAAACGACATTTTTGTATCCAACAGGATGCCAAGGTCATTCACCTGATCTACTCTCCTGAGTGTTACATACGCGAAAGTAATAGGCTTGGGGATGCGATGAAACGTTATAACTACACATTTGTCAATACTAAGACACAGCTTATTCCTATGACACCAATTGGCAAAAATATCAAGTAATGATTGCAGACGTTCACAATCCTCAACTGTACGCACAACGAAATAAAGTTTTAGGTCGTCCGCATAAACTAGTTTGCAGTTATTCTGTAGTAAAAGGGCGGCATCATTGAAAAATAATATGAAGAGCAGTGGACCCAGGTTGCTTCCCTGAGGGATTCCTGACGCGTTAGAAAAACGTTTCGAAGTGCAGGAATCAATTTTAACTTGCAGTACTCTATCCGAAAGGTACGATTTGAACCACGAAACTAGTTTACTTGAAGCTCCAAGTCGGGAGAGTTTGCAGAGCAGTATTCGGTGGTCAATTTTGTCAAAAGCGGCTTTCAAGTCCGTATATATGACATCCATCTGAGCCTTCTGTTCCAGACTCGCAATACAGGTAGAGGTAAATTGCAGTAAATTAGTAGCCCCTGATCGGCCAGGCATGAAACCATGCTGGTCAAAGGAAATATAATTTTTAGTACGCTCTTGAAGTACATCGCACACTATAATTTCGAAAAGTTTTGACGCAGCAGAGAGACTTGTTATTCCGCGGTAACTTTTCACGTTTCTACGGTCGCCGGTTTTGTAAACTGGAAACATGTAGGACTGTTTCCACAATAACGGAAATTTATCTTCATGGAACGAACGGTTAAAAATACAACACAGCGGTTCTACTAATGCTGCTATGCAATGGGTTAAAACTGCAGCAGGTACTCCATCTGGGCCAGGTGAATAAGAACACTTTAATTTTTTCGCTGCATCAGCCACCATTTCATTCGTTATTACGAAAGAGCGTAAGTCGATTAAACCGGCTGGAACATCGGCGGCAGCACAATCGGCCTCGAGCTGAGATGTACAACCAGAGACGAAGACCGAGGCAAAATGTTTAGCAAAAAGGTTGCATGTGGTTGCAGCAGTCGTGGCTGTTTCTTCGCCAAGAAAAACACTCGATGAGATCGATGATGTGTTCCGTTTAGAGTCAACAAAATTCCAGAATCCTTTGGGATTACGCCGAAGACTCGATTGAATACGCAGGACGTAGGACTTGTAGAGCGCAGCGTTTAGTCGACGGTAGGCATTGCTAGCTATTTGAAAATTCAGCTTATGTTCGACTGTTCGTTGGCGCCGCAATCTACGCAGGCATGCTCAGAAGTACAGAAAATCAGATCGAGCGTACGATCTAGTCGATTACGTACGAGGTTAGCTTGGCTCAAATTCATGTAATCCATACCATCTAATAGAATACAACTTGACTCAGGAAGCTGGTTTGCATTACCACAGTAGATGCCGTCAGTGCCACCCACCCATTGGATGCGTGGCTGATTATAGTCACCACAAACGAAAATGGTATCTTCTAGTACAGCATTTGTTCTTAATTCGTCGATAGTTGCTAAGTGGTCGTTCAATATAGAGATGTCGCTACTCCTGTCAGGCGGAATATACACCGCACAAATAAGCAACTTTTTACTTTTGACGACGGAAGACACACAAATCTGCTCCAAGCTTTGCCCGTTATTAGTACATATAGTATTACTAGCATAACAACTAGCAACAGCAACAAGCACACCTCCGAAACGCGATTTACAACTGTTTTGAGGGCAACGATCACACCGGAACACGTTGTATGCCGTACCAAAAAGCTGAAGGTCGTTAATATTGTTGTTAAGTCCAGTTTCCGTCAAAATGATGACATCGTAAGTACTTTCGCTAGCAGCCAGGAACAAGTCGTCAATTTTAGTGCGCAAGCCACGAACATTCTGGTAGAAGATCCAAATGGCATCGCCGTCGTCAGGAGAAGTATGCTGTAACGTGCAGCAACTGAGTGCTGGGTCAGTGTTTAAAAAATTCAGATACTCGCCTTTGGCGGGAGCCTGAAGGCTCCCACCGTCCGAAAAACATCACATTGAAACAAAATTGTCGGCATTCTGCCGTGTCGAACGGGGTACGTCATTGTCGAAACAGCCGCTTACTGGGTGTAGTTTTTTGACTGATCAATGAACTCCCTGAATCTTATTCCAACCGGCCAACTTGCAGTATCCAGCGATTTGTCCTTTAGAGCTGGATCCAGATCAATTTTGAAAGAAACGAATGTCATGGTTGAAACATCCATTCCTTTTGGAACAAGACAGACGATTTCCACTGGCTCAGTCATTTCTAAACACCGTCCGATAATTTTACTCACATCGTCATTAGTAATCAGTGGTTGAAAGCTGGATAAATAGGTAGCGGTGCAGCAGCAGTAATGAACGGGACCGAAAGATCACTTATATCAATTGATTTCGTACCACGATCACTGGTAGGCAATAACAATTGCTCAGGCTCCTTGCGGCGACGTTTAGCCCCTATTTTGGGCCACTGAGGGGTTTTCGGCTCGATTACCACAGAAGAGCTATCAGTTTTGCAAACAAAATCGTTCACTTTCTTATTCAGTGCTTCAACCAAAACAGAAAACTGGTGCACTTGCTTCGTCAGGGCATCCGAGTTGGAAGGCGAGGGAGGACAATTTGAGCGTAAATCAGCTATGTACGAGCGGATACTTCTGCCGTTCAGTTCAACTCGGCAGTCAGGACAAATAAATAATGCTTTGCCCTGCGTAAAAATATCTTTGCACGTGCGTTGATTAAAACCACAGCACTGAGGAGGAATGTGATAAAAAATTTCACAGAAGCCGCAACAAACTGGCTCCAAGTCGTGAACATCCAGCTTGCATTCACCGCATATTTTATTATTATCCATTGTTGCTTCTTCGTCCCGTCATTCGTTGGCGCGAGAAATGAACAATATGGGTGTAAAGTGTTTCTTAACTCGGTACGTTCGTAATAACCGTTTAAAATCACTCGAAGCAGAACTAAATATCCAGTATTCTAACTTCTACTAATAACAGGTACTACTACGATACTGATCGGCAAATTTAAATGAAATAACAATTTGAATTAAACCAATAAATATCGACAAACACACACAACACAAGCGACGTAGGATGATAGCGCGGCAGCGTTGTTGAGAATTATATATATATATATATATATATATATATATATATATATATATATATATATATATATATATATATATATATATATATATATATATATATATGAGAATTATTATATATATATATATATATATATATATATATATATATATATATATATATATATATATATATATATATATATATATATATATATATATATATATATATATATATATATATATATATATATATATATATATATATATATATATATATATATTTGTACGCTTTTTTATATTATTGAATGTTTTTAGCTTTCGCAGTTAAGTTAATGTAATTGTAGGAAAACTATCAAACCTACTTGTCAAGAAAAAAAAGGAATAAAACAAAACTTAAAATAAACTTAAAACTATCTTACTGACTCTAAAGTGAGCTAATCGTTGCAATTGAGAAATGCAACGATTTTTGTCGGAATTTGTTGATAATATGGCTTGACATATTTTCTAATGTTTCTACATTAATGAGTCTATGTAGCTCGTTCGTGCTAAACCAGGGAGGACGCTTCAAAATCATTTTCAAAAGTTTATTCTGAATCCTTTGAAGTGTCTTCTTCCTGGTTGTACAACAACTTGTCCAGATGGGAACTGCATATAACACTGCTGGCCTAAAAATTTGTTTGTAAATTAACAGTTTATTCTTGAGACAAAGTCTAGAATTCCTGTTGATAAGAGGATATAAACATTTGATATAGTTATTGCACTTTGACTGGATATTTTCAATGTGCTCCTTGAAAGTAAGATTCTTATCATAAATTAGCCCTAAGTATTTAACTTGATCAGACCAATTTAAGACCACACCGTTCATTTTAATAACGTGGTTATGGGTGGGTTTGAGAAATGAAACTCTTGGCTTATGAGGAAAAATTCCTTTTTTTTCCTTGACAAGTAGGTTTAATAATTTTCCTACAATTACATTAACTTAACTGCGAAAGCTAATAACATTCAATAATATAAAAAAGCGTACATATATATATATATATATATATATATATATATATATATATATATATATATATATATATATATATATATATATATATATATATATATATATATATAAATAAGCCGTCTCTCACGGATTGGATGCCCGGCAGGGTGGCCGACCATCTCTGGTCTGTGTCTGAGATACTGGAACGTCGGACGTGAGACTCAGCAACCGGAGGCCAAGGATTTGGCTCGTGGCGTGGAAAGAGTCCTTCGATGATACGCTCCAGCATCGCTGGTGATCGCTCTGCTGTTGCCAACACGCCTCTGGTCTTCGCCATTACGACTCTGTAGGCATTGCCCCACGGATTTGTATTGGCACTCGCGCATAGCCTATCGAAGCCTTTATCGCACTTTTAAGCGCCGATCTTGCAGATCCAAATGCTACACGGCGCTCTACTCTCTGTGCATCGGTACGTGCACGTTGCAACATCCGTCTTGCAAGGAGGCACGCGCTGCGGAGGTCCGTTATCACGTCGGTCCACCAGTATGCCGGTGACTTACCATTCCTAGGTTGGCGGGTCCTAGGCATGGTAGCGTCGCACGCCCGCGATAATGTGGCAACTAATTGGTCAGCACTCGGGCGGAGCCAACTGCCCCCCTCGCGCTCTCTTCTCATTGCTTCTGCAAATACCTCGGCATCGAAATGCGATGTCTTCCACCCGCGGACGGTCGGAGTATTGGCTCTACCCGTCGCCTGCCGCCTCACGTTATGGACTACGCTATAGCAGACCGACTGGTGGTCACTATAGGTGTGGCCATCGTCTACCCTCCAGTTCACGATCAGTCCTGGGCTGGAGAACGTCACGTCGATGATCGACTCCGCACCATTTCTGCTGAATGTACACTTGGTTCCAACGTTGGCCAGATCTAGGTTGAGCTTTGCCAAAGCTTCCAACAAGATCTGACCCCTTCGGTTCGTGCGGCGGCTTCCCCACTCAACAGCCCAAGCGTTGAGGTCGCCCGCCACTACTAAGGGTGTTAGTCCCGTCAGCTCCATAAATAACAAGTCGACCATCTGGGTGAACCTTTCGATAGACCAACGCGGCGGAGCATAACAACTGCAGTAGAACACTCCGTCCACCTTGGCAACCGCGTATCTTTCATTTGAGGTTGACACAACCTCCTGAGCCGGTAACTTGCTGGTTGTGCATATGGCTGCCGTACTGGACTTATCTGCAACCCAGTTACCGTTTCCGGGAGGAATGCAGTAGGTGTCCGATACGATTGCGATGTCCGACCGCGACTCAGACGCTGCTTGGTATAGCAGCTGCTGTGCCGCATAGCAATGGTTCAGGTTCAATTGTGTCACCCTCACGTCCGTGGTTTCGTGGCCGCCTTACCGGCTGGGTACCGTGGGCCTCCCATAAAGTGCTTGGCGTCCTGTTTTCCAGTACATACCAAGCACTTGGGAGCCTCCCCGCAGTCTTTAGCTTTATGGCCAGCACCACCACAACGCCTACATAACTGGCTCCTATCGGGCCCCTTGCAGGTCCAGGACTTGTGTCCTCCCTCGAAACACCTGAAGCAAACGTCCGGCTGCTGGAGTATGCTTAGGGGACATACTGACCAGCCAACCATAAGTTTGGCTGCCTTCAGGGCCAGGGTTGCATCGGCCGATGCAAGCCGGAAAGTGGCCACCTGGGTCCCCACTGGACCCTTACGGAGGCGAATTACCTCAGTGGCTACTTCCACTCCGCACTTCTCCTTGAAGGCCTGTGCAATATCTGAGGTGAGTGCCCGAATTTGCACATTATATATATATATATATATATTATATATGTGTATATATATATATATATATATATATATATATATATATATATATATATATATATATATATATATATATATATATATATATATATATATATATATATATATATATATATATATATATATATATATATATATATATATATATATATATATATATGTGTATATATATATATATATATATATATATATATATATATATATATATATATATATATATATATATATATATATATATATATATATATATATATATATATATATATATATATATATATATATATATATATATATATATATATATATATATATATATAATAGTGTTGAAATGTCACCATTTGTGGCAGAACACACAATATCAATTCTGAATAGATATTAGTACATAAATAAATCATTACAAACTCTCCCCCCCTATTAAAAAAAATTAACTGTGTTTTAAAAGCATTAGGGGAAATCTTCCATTTCTGCAAGTATGAAGCAATATATCTAAACTTTTTTGTAGCCGACTGCATATAACACGAAGGCTGTTTCCTTTTGCGGAAATGCTTGTTTCGTCACAAAACAGAGATTTCTCACAACCTGGTGGTAAATCAGGAAGACCAGAAGTTATATATTATATAAGATTGGGCCCATGATACCCCCCTTGAGGCAAACCAGCTCTAACAGGCAATCTATTAGATTCACCATTTAGATAGTTAACCTGAAGAGTGCGGTCAGTTAAATAACTTTGTATCATTTTTGTGAGGTAAAGCGGAAAACTGAAATTTGACATTTTTAAACCTTATTAAACCTTTATGCCAAACACTGTCGAATGCCTTTTCGATATCTAGAAGAGCAGCTCCAGTCGAATAACCTTCAGATTTATTAGTTCGAATCATATTTGTTACTCTAAGTAACAGATGAATAGTGGAATGCCCATAGCGAAAACCAAACTGCTCATTTGCAAAAATTGACTTCTCATTAATATGTGTTGTAGGGTATATCCTACTTCTTCTTCTAGGTATCCCTGTACGCGCAATTGGCGCGAAATTAAAACCACCAGATTAGCGTGGATTAACTTACTTTATTTCTGTACAACACTACTTAAATATACCCTACAGGTAACTCAGGGTGAGAGGCCTTTCTCCCCTTCGCCCTGGTCACAAAAAAATTTTTTTTTTCTGATTCGATTATATATAGGATTCGATTATATATAGTGAAAATTTATCGGAGACTGTATATAATCGAGTCCGACCTGTATATACATATTCGTTTCCATGATATTCCTTCTTTCCTTTGCACGTTAAATTCAATTAATTACAATGGTGCTACATACCATTTCTACATAAATTAACGTTTTCAGATGGATTTTCTTTATAACAAATTGACAAATGTTCGCTCGCCTGGTGCGCTGCGCCTTGTAGATATTTTGGTTCTACACTTTACCTGTTTTTCATTTCTTCCATCGGAAGGTTTACTGTCTTTCGAACTAAGCTAAAATGTACCGTATTCTGCGTGGCGGAACATAAGGTATTTTCTGCGCGGGTGTGACGTCACATCTGCCACCCCGCCTAGTTGGCCATTATCTAGAAGAGATAATGGTCACATGGTCCGTTCTGACGGCCGATATGGTGTGTGTTTTTTTTAAGGGGGTTAGTCAAAAAAATTCTACTTATTCATTTAAAAACAACAAAAGATGTATGCAAAATAAACAAAAAAATTTTTTTTCTGATTCGATTATATATACATATATTTTGGTAAGAAAGGATTTTTGCGACTTTGAGGGGGTCAGTCAAAAAAATCCTACTTATTTATTCAAAAACAACAAAACATTTATGCAAAATAAACAAAAAAAAATTTTTTTTTCTGATTCGATTATATATAGGATTCCGATTATATATAGTGAAAATTTTTCGGCGACTGTATATAATCGAGTCCGATCTGTATTTACATATTCGTTTTCATGATATTCCTTCTTTCCTTTGCACGTAAAATTCAATTAATTACAATGGTGCTACATATCATTTCTACATAAATTAACGTTTTCAGACATGGATTTTCTTCATAACAAATTGACAAATGTTCGCTCGCCTGGTGCGCTGCGCCTTGTAGATATCCGCTGCTTGGTTGTCGTATTCAAGCGACGGGTTACAGGGGGTTTGAAACGGGAGGGTGTTGATCTTCAATGTTGGGTTAGCCGCAGTGGTGGGCACCATTCCGCTAATTCGCTAATCGCTAATTAGCGACGCAAAAATTCATTTAGCGGTTTAGCGATTTCGTTAATTTTTGAGCTGGTTAGCGAAACTGTTAGCGTCGCTAAAATTTTGACCTCCGAAACGCTAAGCGCTAATTCGCTAAATTTTGTAGAGAAGCGACAATAGAAATATTAGGAAAAACTGTGAATTGCTGATGGCGTACGTAAATTGCTTTTTTTTCCTGTGTGGACTTATCACTGCGACCAGAGCTTAGATCTATTGTGATATCGCCCAGGTGTTTTCTGTACTCCGCACTTCATATCAGCAGTAACACTATTGAAGCAAGTGATACGCTTATCATTCATATCAGTGCTTTTGTGTAATTATTACCTTTCCGTTTCAAGCTCACTGGTCTACTGTACCGAGCCTCTGTCCATCCTAACAATATCGCCTACTTACAATTCCCTGGAGAGAACTTTCATATGTTACTCACACCAGTTTTATTATAATAGGGACTTATTTAATTAAGAGGAGAGTCAACAGGGGTACTGTAGAATTCAGATTGAAGGAAAGGTACGTGATGGGGAGCCTGAGAATAAACCTATGCTTAAAATTCTTTGACAACCAAATGGCTTGATTATACTAAGATTCGAACCCACGACCACCCGCTTACCAAAGCGGACTCTTCAACCTTGCGGCTACGGAGCTCCCCTAATCGTAAATTGCTTCGAAAGATGAACATACTTTACTGCGAAAAGTTACTTCTGTCAGTCTTTTTACCCTAGAATGGAGTTCCAGTTATCGTACAAGCCCCATGAGCATTTTGAAGAACAAGCTCAAGGTCTAGATTGAATTTTCGGCACACCAAGAACTTTTGTAAATTGCAATGCGCTTGAAATTTAGACAACTTTGGTTCTACTTTTTCGATTCAGATAATAATTGAATTTTTATGAAAACATTCCTAAGAGTATCTTTTTTTAATGCAAGCTAAATAACGTTTGTCATTCTTGTTTTTACGAAATCAAGTATGCATACCCTTTCGTTAACCTTCTATTGTAAATAGCTTTAAAAAGTAATTGTTTTCGTTTTTTTTTCTTCATAAATCGTTTATTTGACACGGCACAAATACAATTTAATGTTTAACGGCGCCAATTATATCTGATGACTTAAAATCTTAAAGCAAATTTTTTATCCTCGCTGCCGACTACGAGCTGAAATTAAGTCTATCTTAAAACTAGCATGTATTTTCAATCAGTGTTTTGTAGTTAAATGGTCGTCTGATGATCGTCGAATTGTCATGGATATGCAGTAACCCTCGGGTCCTGGTGGTATTGTGCGGGGCTTAGTTGCGGGTTATGGTTTGTTGTTGTTGTTCGCTGGTTTTCCAGTGGCTATATGGTGTGTGCCGCTGGGCACGGAAGGCCTCGGGTTCTCAGGTGCTGGTGAATTCGTGTGGGGTTCAGTTGCTGATTCCAAAATCGAGGTCTACGACGTGTTCTTGCCGTTTTGTTGAATGTTGGTGGAAAGGAATGGGACTAGACTGGGGCATGGATGGATTTCAGGAAAATGTATATGAGGGACATTTAGGGTAGGTCACGACTTGCCAAGACATCACGAAAAGGAACAGCTGGCTCTCTACCCTCGGCCCGGAGGGAAGCTTTTAATTTAGACCTGGCGTCACGGTGTACAAGGCATGACGAAACAACGTGCTCTATGTCGTGATAACCTTCACCACAGGCACAGATACCACTTTCCCCGAGCCCAATACGACGGAGATGCGCATCAAATCTATAGTGATTGGACAAAAGCCGAGACATCACGCAAATGAAATCTCGACCTACATCCAACCCCTTGAACCACGGATTCGTCGATACCTTGGGTATAATGGAATGTAACCACCTTCCCAGTTCCCCTCTGGTCCAAGAATTTTGCCAACTGATGATCGCATTCTGACGTACAAGTGCAAAAAATTCATTAAAAGCAATTGGTCTTTCATAAATGTCACCGTTTGTTGCACCCACCTTAGCCAAAGAGTCCGCTTTCTCATTGCCCGGTATCGAGCAGTGAGAAGGGACCCACACTAAGGTAATCTGAAAAGATTTTTCGGATAAAGCACTCAGATGTTCCCGTATTTTCCTCAGGAAATACGGAGAGTGCTTAACATCTTTCATCGATCGGATAGCCTCAATGGAACTGAGACTGTCCATAAAGATGAAAAAATGGTCCGTGGGCATTTTTTCGATAATCCGTGGGGTGTACTGAATTGCAGCTAATTCTGCGACGTAAACAGAAGCAGGATTATCGAGCTTATGGGAGACGGTTAAATTGTTATTGAAGATACCGAAGCCAGTGGACCCATCGAGAAGTGATCCGTCAGTGTAGAACATATTGTCGCAGTTGATGTTTCGAAATTTATTGGAAAATATTATGGGGATCTGGTGCACGCGTAAATGATCCGGGATTCCACGAGTTTCTTCTATCGAAAACACAGTAGAATCAGAAGTATTTGATAAGTTGACACGATTTGGAATATTCGAAGAAGGGTTAAAATTTTGGGACATGTGATTAAAATACAATGTCATAAAACGGGTTTGAGAATTGAGTTCGATTAACCTTTCAAAATTTTCAATCACAGGACGGTTCAAGACCTCACATTTCATAAGAATACGAGAAGACAGGCTCCAGAAGCGGTTTTTCAATGGTAGAGCTCCAGCTAAGACTTCCAAACTCATCGTATGGGTCGATTGCATGCAACCTAAGGCGATACGCAAACAACGATGTTGTATTCGCTCCAGTTTGATTAAATGTGTGTTTGCTGCGGAGCGGAAGCAGAAACACCCGTACTCAATTACAGACAATATCGTTGTTTGGTGAAGCCTTATAAGGTCTCCTGGGTGGGCTCCCCACCATTGTCCGGTTATTTTACGAAGAAAATTTACTCTTTGCTAACTTTTATTCACCAGATACCTAACATGGCAACCCCAGGTGCCCTTAGAGTCGAACCAGACACCAAGATACTTATGCACCAATACCTGAGAGATCGTTTTACCCATTAATTGTGATTGGAGCTGAGCAGGTTCATGCTTCCTAGAAAAAACTACTATCTCAGTCTTCTCCGGAGAGAATTCGATACCTAGCTGTAGAGCCCAAGCAGACAAATTGTCCAAAGTAACTTGCAATGGTCCTTGCAAATCGGCAGCTTTGGCTTCTGTAACAGAGACCACGCTGTCGTCTGCAAGTTGTCTTATCGTGCATGAATTTGCCAGACATTCGTCGATGTCATTTACATAAAAATTGTAAAGAAGGGGGCTCAAACATGAGCCCTGGGGAAGACCCATGTAGCTAATTCGAAAAGTTGCCAAATCGCCATGCGTAAAATGCATGTGCTTTTCGGACAACAAATTGTGCAAAAAATTGTTCAAAATTAAAGAAAATCCTTGTCGGTGAAGTTTACCCGAAAGAATGTCAATAGAAACGGAATCAAAAGCCCCCTTAATGTCCAAGAATGCAGACGCCATTTGTTCTTTGCGAGCATACGCCAACTGAATATCTGTTGAAAGCAACGCAAGACAATAATTCGTCCCTTTGGCACGGCGGAAGCCAAACTGAGTATCTGATAGCAGACCATTTGATTCGACCCAATGGTCTAAGCGACGGAGTATCATTTTTTCCATCAATTTCCGGCTACAGTATAGCATTGCAATCGGCCTATAAGAGTTGTGATTAGAAGCTGGTTTTCCTGGTTTTTGGATGGCGATCACCTTCACTTGCCTCCAATCCTGCGGTACAATGTTTTGCTCCAGGAACTTATTGAACAAGTTCAACAAGCGCCTCTTGGCATTGCCGGGTAGATTCTTCAACAAGTTGAATTTGATTCTATCTAACCCAGGCGCGTTATTGTTACAGGACAAGAGGGCAACTGAAAATTCTGCCATCGTGAAAGGTGATTCTATCGCGTCGTGGCCCGGAGACGCATCGCGAACAATGTTTTGCTCAGGAACAGAGTCCGGACATACTTTCCTGGCAAAATCAAATATCCACCGACTTGAAGACTCCTCGCTTTCGTTGACCGTTTCGCGATTCCGCATTCTTCGGGCTGTGTTCCAAAGAGTGCTCATTGATGTCTCTCTCGACGTCTCGTTTACGAACCGACGCCAATATCCGCGTTTCTTTGCTTTAGCCAAGCTTTTAAACTTGGTATCAATCTCCGAATAACGTTTAAAGTCGTCGGCACTGTCTGAATCTCGGAAGGTCAGATACGCGTCGGATCTTTGTGTGTAGACATCGGAGCACTCTTGGTCCCACCACGGAGTGGGAGGCCGTTCTTTGATCGTTACGCCGGGATATTTCTTCGTTTAGGCTTGCAAGGCGGCGTCGAGAATCAAGCCCGCGAGGAGGTTGTATTCTTCAAGTGGTGGATGATGTTGAATCGACTCGACCGCTTTTGAAACCATTTCCTCGTATAACTTCCAATCGACATTTCGTGTGAGGTCATACGGAATGTCGATTGGTCGCATGCGAGATGACCCGTTAGTAATTGATATAAGCATAGGCAAATGGTCGCTACCGTGAGGATTGAGGATTACCTTCCATGTGCAATCCAACCGTAGCAACGTCGAACATAAAGATAGATCCAAAGCACTTGGGCGCGCTGGAGGTTTCGAAACACGTTTCATTTCACCCTTGTTCAAAATTGTCATGTCGAAGTCATCGCAAAGGTTATAGATTAAGGAGGAGCGGTTATCATTAGAAGGGGAACCCCAAGCCATGCCATGAGAGTTAAAGTCTCCCAAAATCAAACGTGGCGAGGGGAGAAGATCTATTAAATCAAAGAGCAGCCGTTGCCCAACCTGTGCTCTGGGGGGAATATATATTGAGGCAATACAAAGCTCTTTACCTTGTATTGTCATTTGACATGCGACAACTTCAATGCCCGGAATCGAGGGGAGGTTAATACGATAGAAGGAATAGCACTTCTTAATCCCTAGAAGTAGTCCTCCATATGGGGTGTCTCGATCAAGGCGAATAATATTAAAATCATGGAAGTTAAGATCGATATTCGAAGTAAGCCAAGTTTCGCAAAGTGAAAATGCATCGCATTTGTTTTTATTTATCAAAACCTTAAATGAATCAATTTTTGGTAAAATACTTATACAATTCCACTGTACTGCCCCTGTTTACATAGTTGACGTAACAACACCATCATTGCGAGAAAAACGCGTTTTTGTTATTTTAACCCAAATAATTATATTGAGATACAATTTCAACTAAATAGTCTGTCAATTTTATGATGATTGATGTTTGAATAGAGGCCCCTTGGATTATACGAGTCTGCCCATGGTAATTAATCCAGAAAAACCGCTACGCCAGTTTCTGCGAATAAACATGCATTTTTTTCGCAGATTGTTCGCATATCTTGGCGTCAAAACTCTACTCCTTCCTACTCTGCCTCGCAGTTGAATTAGTTTTATCAATCGTGTTTCGGTCAAACGTCAGTTATTGTCCATCGGCAGTTTCAATTAGACAAATACGCACAAACACACATATAAACCCACACACATACACACACAAACACATGCACAAAAGCTTACATTTACGCTAAGGTGGGTAATCGTTACAAGGAAAAGTGCAAACTTGACAGCACAGAGCCAGAACAAACTTTTTTTTGTTCAACTTAGGCCCCCAGACAATGCTAAACCTGCCGAATATGGATTACTCGTGCCTCTGATTGGTGCATTACATATACATGTACATGAATTAGTATGAAAATTTGTATAGGAAAACTTTTTTGCGTGTTTCTTCCTAGAGAGCTATCGATCAATCCATTTCCGCCCCAAAAAGAAACATAAAAACGTTCTGGCAAATCGATTAAATTTACCCACCATAATATACACACACGTTTTAATTATTTCATCTGATGCAAACATCCACTAGTAGGGGAAAGGATACGGTGACTTTAGACCTTCCTGAGGCTGAGTGTTTGTAGAAATATTAATATACAATACAAGAATTGAATCCCCCTTCCCCCTTCTCCCCTTTTCATGGGATATTTGTCGAATTAAACGACTTAACTTAGACAAACAGACAGTAGTTAGACAGTCGAGTAAAACGACTTAACATAGACAATTGCACCTTGTATGGAGTTACGCCAGTTTTTGCAACCAATTGGCAGTTGCGCCAAAACGTTTTTCCAATATTTCTCAAAAGTTTTAGAACAAAATAGTTTTCTTTTCATTTGTAGTGTATGTATCTTAGGGAAAGGAAGCTGGAACAACTAAAAAGTGCATTTTGGTCATTTTGGCTCTTACGTCAACTATGTAAACAGGGGCAGTGTAAGACAGAGATAGAATCTTTCATAAACGCAGATGAATTAGGCATCGAAGGATACGATCGCTGCAAGGAGGGGCCATTGAGCAGTCAACTGCTTCAAAAATGTTCTAACTGTTGGGAGGAATGTTGTAAGAAAAACTTTATTTGGATCGGGTACATTGAAAGTTTCAAAAATCCAGTCCACAATGTCAGAAAATTACACCAGTCCAGCATTTGATTTATCAACTGGGTGTGCAAAGAGAACAACTGGGGTTTTAGATGTTCCAGGAAGTGCTGGGAACTCCTTCTGGGACTTTAAATTTGCAAGCCCAGGAGGGGTTTGCTTCGGTTTTTCCGCTGCACTTTTAAGTTTGTTTGTATCATTCATTTCACTTTGGAAAATCTTGGGACCTTTTCGGGAAAGTTTAGGAGAGGAAATATTTTTCCTCTTTCTAGACTCCCCAGGATTGGCATAGGATGTTCCCGCTGGTGAATCGTCAGAATCAGAGTACAACAGATCGAAGGGGTTCGAAGTAACGGGAGAAGTGGTAACGTTCTTCTTCAGCATGTCAGCGTAGGAACGCTTTGAACGCTCTTTGAGAGACCGTTTTATTTTATCCCTGCGCTGCATGTACACCGCACATGTCGAGAGCTCATGCAGATTTTCCCCGCAGTGAATACACTTTTCAGTGTTTACACTGCAAGAATCTTCCGCATGAGACTCCCCACACTTGCCACAACGTGCCTGATTGCAGCAGTAGGCGGCTGTATGGCCTAACTGCTTGCAATTCAGGCAGTTCATGACGCGGGGCACGTAGAGCCTCACAGGGAGACGAACCCGGTGGATCGAGATGTGGCTTGGTAGTGCAGACCCGGCGAACGTAATTCGAAACGAGTCTGAAAAAGTGTAAACTTTTTTGCCACCGACGAGAGATACCGACCGCAATAGCTTGCAGTTGAGTACCTTCACACCAGGGCATTCGCTATTTTTGAAGTATCCGGTAGCACTCTCCAGAATGAACTCGACGGACAGACTTGAATCGGTCACGACACCGTCGATCCCCACATCTCTAGCGGGTACATAGACACGGTATTCCCGTGTAAAGAGCTCGGAGCAAGCTATATCGTTGGCCTCTTTAAGGTCATTGACCACGACACGGAGCTTGTTCGGCCTGACTTGCTATTTCTGTCACGGCCTTGTACCCTTTCGTCAGGTCTTTCGCGATTTGTAAAATGTTCAGCGATTTTCCTCCAGGTTTGGGCCAGGGGACCCGTCGATCCGTCTGGGTAAAGCCTGGGACGAGGATTGACTAAAGCAGGGACAGAGGGGGGGGGTGAACAGGAACGACAGGGTCGGGAGGGTTTGGAGACGGGGTATCGGGGGCTAAGGGATCCACATCCATTGCGCTCAAACTAGCGCAACAGTGCAGTGGCAAAGAATCACGTACCTCTTCTTCTTTGTTGTCTTCAGCAGCACGTTCACCGATTCTTTCGGTGCTGGAACGGGCAGCTTCGCAGCGACACTGTTATACTGCCGGTACCCGGATAACTGTCCCATAATGAAAAACAACATGTTGAGAAAACGGTGATTTAAAATTATCCGTGAATTTTCGGAGTTCCAGCAATTACATCCAGAACCAATGACCATAACAGTTTCATGGCACCACAAGTTTATCGTTGAGAACAAAAAAAAACATGGATGGAATTGGTTTTGCGTTACTTAACTTAAAAAAAAGACAAAATGGGACAAAATATGCGGGTACATTTCAAAAGTACTTGCATATTTTGTCCCATCACATATAAATTCAACCAGCAATTGGCAGTATCATTGGCAACGTAGATTGTACTACAGAAAAACAACACTAGTCTAGTTAATTAAATGACATACTTCTATATGCCTAAAATAATCCGATATACACTAATCTGGCGCAAAATTATATGTTTGCAGTTTGCTCCACTATGCAGTGGGACTGTAATGCGGGTACTTTCAATATGGGACAAAAACAACTTGGTATTTTTTCCATGTTTTTCCATACAAAAGTATCAATTTTAATTTTTATCCAGAAAATATGATAACAGTTAAGTCGATTCCCGATGATAAATCAAAAGTGACCAAAATCAGTACGGGATAGTTATGCGGGTACCGGCAGTATAGCACAATAGCGAGATGACCTTCACTTCGGATTATCGTTCTGTCTCCACACCGCACTTCGCACTCTCTGAAACGTTACCGAGTAAGCAATGCTTTTTTTTTCGACTTCTTCCACACAGTAGCGATTTTATAGCGAAACAACCACTTAAAATACGTCCGTTTTCGCCAAGCGTTCAAAACGGAATGAAAATGTTGATTGTTTTCGTTTGTTTTACCAAAAAAGAAACACAAGCAATAAATATAGCGATATGACTATTTACATATTGAAAAGTTAGCGATTATCGATTAGCGAAAGTTCCGCTAATGTGGGTTTAGCGTTTAGCGTTTAGCGGTTATCGAGCTAAAATTTCCGGTTAGCGGTGCCCACCACTGGTTAGCCGTGTCCCTTTGACATAGACCGGCTGTATTTTTGTTTGGCTTATAGTATTGTTACGCGCCGTGTGGCGAAAAGATTTGCGATTGCCACTGGCACTGTTGCATAATGCAGTCACTTGGTTTATCATCTTTAACTGTCTGCGCGGGGTGTCCAATTACCCGCTAACATATGTGCGCACACTTTCAAATCGTAGTGCGGAAAGAACATAGTTGATTAAACACGAGCAAAACTTTATAGCGTCATTTTGCTTGTTTGGCTTTGACCTCGAATCCTTATTCGTAGAAGTCAATAACTCTCAATGAGTAATATATATTTGGAACAAATTATTACGCCCTTCGCTGCGTAGTTTGATGTATTCGTCTTCGCGCTGAAGTCTCGATTCTGGCTCGGCCATGAGCCGCATTGATTGAGTTCTGTTGTATATCTTGCCTCTTCAGGGGTCGAAAACTGGATGCTGCTCGTCTCTTCTTGGTAATATCGTTTGGCTTTACCTCCATCTCGACCATAGACACCCGCCGTTTAACTCACCTCGCAACCGTCTGCTTTCCTTTTTCGCGCTGTAATGGGCATCATGACATGCTCCCGTCTCAGCATCCGTTGTAATCACCTCGGTCGTCTTCGATGATCGGGAACTCGTCTCGTTGTCAATTCTTAGATGTCAGTTGCCCTACTTAGCAAGTGATGCATTTATTTTTTGCCATTATTTCATCAATTTTTTTGCCTTTTCTCCTAGGAAGGTATAGCAATCACTTGCAAAACCGAAAGTATAAAAGTGCTCCAAAGGGCCGAATGGCATATATCACTCGACTCAGCTCGACGAGCTGAGCATTTTCTGTATGTGTGTGTGTGTGTGTGTGTGTGTGTGTGTGTGTGTGTGTATGTGCAGATTTTTATTCTCACTCACTTTTCTCAGAGATGGCTAGCCGATTTTCATGAAATTAATTGCAAATGAAAGGTCTCGTTGTTCCATAAGACCCTATTAAGTTTCATTGTAATCGGGTTTTTAGTTTAGAGGTTATGTATCAAAATGTAAAAATCATGAAACATCATTATCTCAAAAACTACACAACCGATTTGAACAAAATTAGATTCAAGTGAACGGGCTACCTGAAATACCCTTAACTTTTGAATTTCATAAAGATTGAACTTGTGGTTCAAAAGTTATGACAAGAAACGTGTTTTGAAGACTACTTAATCTCACTCATGTTTCTCAGAGATGGCTGAACCGATTTTCATAAAATCAGTGTCAAATGGAAAGTCTAGTTGCCCCATAAGACCCTATTGATTTGTTTTGCGATCAGACTATTACTTTGCCTGTTATGTTTAAAAATGTGAAATCCAGCTTTCTCAGTGATGGCTGACCCAATTTTACAAAATTAGTGTCAATAATAAGTCTAGCTGCCTCGTAACACCCTATTGAGTTTTACTGTAATCGGACTGTAACTTCGTCTGTAATGTACCGAAATGTGAAAATCACGATATCTCAGAAACTACACAACCGATTTGATTATTATTAATATCAGGTGAGCGGGCTAGTTAAGGCTTAACTGATGAATTATGATTTAACACGTGGTTTCAAAGTTTGGCTGCCCTATACGTTCCCATTTCATTTGATTACAATTGAACTTAAGCCATTGTTATGTAATAAATTGTAAATAAAACAACGAAAGTCTATTATTTCAAAGATTACATGACTAATTTTAACATAACTAGTGTCATACGAACAAGTCATCTTTCAAACTTACAAATAACAAACTCCATAACAATTTGATATGTGGCTCAAAAGTTATGGAAAGAAAAGAAATTCAAAGGCTATTTAAAACTATACCTGCTTTGATTGATATATGTGTTCTCAACATAATTTAAATGTGGTTTTATACTATTTGAACGTTCCAAATTCATTGATTCCTTGCGATGTGTTTAAAGTCTGCAAATGCACGACGAATCGGCCAAAGTCAAAAGACAAATCGTTTGAAATGATTGGTTTTATCGAAATGACAAAATCTTCGACTTTTGGCTTTTGGCGCCCTTATTCTGAATATATTCATATTGGGTGGTATTCGGTCATTTTCAGCAGAGGCATCAATCTGACACCGGAAATACCCATATTGGGAGGTTTTTAGTTATTTTGGTTGTTTTCCAGAAACTAACAGTGGTCGTTTTTAAATTCAAAATGGTGTCAAGGGTCAATGTTTGATTTCTATGCATCATCTCGATTACGGAAATATCCATGTTGAGTATTATTTGGTCATTTTCGACTGTTTCTTATAAGTTGCCATTTAGCGATTCAAAATGGTGCCTGAGGTCAATTGTTAGCTCATTGCATCATTCTGGTTCCAGAGATACTCATATTTAATGGTATTTGGTTATTTTAGGCTGTTTTTCACAAACCGGAAGTCGCCATCTTGGATTTCAAAATGGTATTTAAAATAATTTCTGGCCTCTGAGCGTCATTCTGGTTGAAGAAACACCCATATTGGGTGTAATTCGATCATTTTTCGCTGTTTCCCAGGAACCGGAAGTCGCCAACCTAGAATCCAAAATGGGGTCTGTGGTCGATTTCAGCAGATGTGTATCATTTGTTACCACTAAAAACATTCACCTGCCAAATATGGTTCCATTTAGTTGATTAGTTCGCGAGATGTGCAGAAATTTGTGCAGACACATGTGCTTCCAGAGGAAGGGGCGTCGGACCATTATGGACATATTTTTTACCCTTTAAAACATCCACATGCCAAATTCGGTTTCATTTGCTTGGTTTGTTCTTGAGTTGTGCAGAAATGTATGTTTCATTTGTATTGGACCCCTCCTTTCCAGAAGAGGGAGGGGGCTCAAACTATCATAGGAACCTTTATCGGGACCAAAAACCCCTACATACAAATTTTCACGTCGTTCGGTTCGGTAGTTTTCGAGCCTATATGGATCAAACAGACTGAAAGACCGGACTTCATTTTGTATAGATTACAACATCAATAATTTAGAACCTATAGAGTGAATATACATTTATTGGATATTTTTACAAATAAAAGTTTGAATGAGAAAGGCTGGGTCTGACCGCTAGGTGGATTAATTTAGGTTTTTTTTTTGTTTTGTTACTTTTTCCACTTGCTGTTTAAAATTACTGTTCACTCGCGTACGGGCTTCTTACATTCTATTATCTACCCTACGCTTCTGCTTACAATCTAGGCCCGTATTTTTCTTCTTTTCGGATGACATAATCTGGTTTCTCTTCCCCTACTAAGACGTACATCATTTGTTTTATCGGATTTTACAAACATAACATGTCAAATGTGCATTGTTTACTAATTTTTTTTTATCATACATTCGCTAACTTTGGTATTCGATGTTTATTTTTGTTTTACATTAAGAATCATTTCGACACATATCAATCCATTTATCTGTATTAGGCTTCTCTTTCCGCGTTAAAAAAATATCAGTTCAACTTGTCCTGTGGCCCATTATCAACTTTTTTCCATCAAATGTTCTTCAAATAACTTTCTTCAATTTTTTTAAGTAGCTTAAATGCTCTGTTTTGGTTGCATATTTTTTTCATCTCATTGCTTTTTTTCGTTAAATATCTTCTTTCATTTTCTAAAAACTTTTTCGATTTACATAAAAGGAGTCTGTTTCGACATAATAGATTATTGTTTCATCCCTTAATCTTTGTCTCATCATGTTTTCGTTGAATATACTGCGTCGGTTAAATCTTTTTTCTCTTTTATTTTTCGCTTCATAAACAAATCTTTTCGTTGTGAACAAGCGCGTCGGTTTTTTTTTGCTTCATAAATAAATCTTTTCGTTGTAAAAACCGCGTTGATAAAATATTCATCGTTTTCTTCTGTCTTCATATACGATGTTCGTCTAATACCTGGCGTCTTACAGGACAAGAGGGCAACTGAAAATTCTGCCATCGTGAAAGGTGATTCTATCGCGTCGTGGCCCGGAGACGCATCACGAACAATGTTTTGCTCAGGAACAGAGTCCGGACATACTTTCCTGGCGAAATCAAATAGCCACCGACTTGAAGACTCCTCGCTTTCGTTGACCGTTTCGCGATTCCGCATTCTTCGGGCTGTGTTCCAAAGAGTGCTCATTGATGTCTCTCTCGACGTCTCGTTTACGAACCGACGCCAATATCCGCGTTTCTTTGCTTTAGCCAAGCTTTTAAACTTGGTATCAATCTCCGAATAACGTTTAAAGTCGTCGGCACTGTCTGAATCTCGGAAGGTCAGATACGCGTCGGATCTTTGTGTGTAGACATCGGAGCACTCTTGGTCCCACCACGGAGTGGGAGGCCGTTCTTTGATCGTTACGCCGGGATATTTCTTCGTTTAGGCTTGCAACGCGGCGTCGAGAATCAAGCCCGCGAGGAGGTTGTATTCTTCAAGTGGTGGATGATGTTGAATCGACTCGACCGCTTTTGAAACCATTTCCTCGTATAACTTCCAATCGACATTTCGTGTGAGGTCATACGGAATGTCGATTGGTCGCATGCGAGATGACCCGTTAGTAATTGATATAAGAATAGGCAAATGGTCGCTACCGTGAGGATTGAGGATTACCTTCCATGTGCAATCCAACCGTAGCAACGTCGAACATAAAGATAGATCCAAAGCACTTGGGCGCGCTGGAGGTTTCGAAACACGTTTCATTTCACCCTTGTTCAAAATTGTCATGTCGAAGTCATCGCAAAGGTTATAGATTAAGGAGGAGCGGTTATCATTAGAAGGGGAACCCCAAGCCATGCCATGAGAGTTAAAGTCTCCCAAAATCAAACGTGGCGAGGGGAGAAGATCTATTAAATCAAAGAGCAGCCGTTGCCTAACCTGTGCTCTGGGGGGAATATATATTGAGGCAATACAAAGCTCTTTACCTTGTATTGTCATTTGACATGCGACAACTTCAATGCCCGGAATCGAGGGGAGGTTAATACGATAGAAGGAATAGCACTTCT
This sequence comes from Wyeomyia smithii, assembly GCF_029784165.1. Lineage (NCBI taxonomy): Eukaryota > Metazoa > Arthropoda > Insecta > Diptera > Culicidae > Wyeomyia > Wyeomyia smithii. Next base: position 159,160,228 of record NC_073695.1, on the reverse strand, counting down.
TAATCCCTAGAAGTAGTCCTCCATATGGGGTGTCTCGATCAAGGCGAATAATATTAAAATCATGGAAGTTAAGATCGATATTCGAAGTAAGCCAAGTTTCGCAAAGTGAAAATGCATCGCATTTGTTTTTATTTATCAAAACCTTAAATGAATCAATTTTTGGTAAAATACTTCTACAATTCCACTGTACTGCCCCTGTTTACATAGTTGACGTAACAACACCATCATTGCGAGAAAAACGCGTTTTTGTTATTTTAACCCAAATAATTATATTGAGATACAATTTCAACTAAATAGTCTGTCAATTTTATGATGATTGATGTTTGAATAGAGGCCCCTTGGATTATACGAGTCTGCCCATGGTAATTAATCCAGAAAAACCGCTACGCCAGTTTCTGCGAATAAACATGCATTTTTTTCGCAGATTGTTCGCATATCTTGGCGTCAAAACTCTACTCCTTCCTACTCTGCCTCGCAGTTGAATTAGTTTTATCAATCGTGTTTCGGTCAAACGTCAGTTATTGTCCATCGGCAGTTTCAATTAGACAAATACGCACAAACACACATATAAACCCACACACATACACACACAAACACATGCACAAAAGCTTACATTTACGCTAAGGTGGGTAATCGTTACAAGAAAAAGTGCAAACTTGACAGCACAGAGCCAGAACAAACTTTTTTTTGTTCAACTTAGGCCCCCAGACAATGCTAAACCTGCCGAATATGGATTACTCGTGCCTCTGATTGGTGCATTACATATACATGTACATGAATTAGTATGAAAATTTGTATAGGAAAACTTTTTTGCGTGTTTCTTCCTAGAGAGCTATCGATCAATCCACTTCCGCCCTAAATAGAACCATAAAAACGTTCTGGCAAATCGATTAAATTTACCCACCATAATATACACACACGTTTTAATTATTTCATCTGATGCAAACATCCACTAGTAGGGGAAAGGATACGGTGACTTTAGACCTTCCTGAGGCTGAGTGTTTGTAAAAATATTAATATACAATACAAGAATTGAATCCCCCTTCCCCCTTCTCCCCTTTTCATGGGATATTTGTCGAATTAAACGACTTAACTTAGACAAACAGACAGTAGTTAGACAGTCGAGTAAAACGACTTAACATAGACAATTGCACCTTGTATGGAGTTACGCCAGTTTTTGCAACCAATTGGCAGTTGCGCCAAAACGTTTTTCCAATATTTCTCAAAAGTTTTAGAACAAAATAGTTTTCTTTTCATTTGTAGTGTATGTATCTTAGGGAAAGGAAGCTGGAACAACTAAAAAGTGCATTTTGGTCATTTTGGCTCTTACGTCAACTATGTAAACAGGGGCAGTGTAAGACAGAGATAGAATCTTTCATAAACGCAGATGAATTAGGCATCGAAGGATACGATCGCTGCAAGGAGGGGCCATTGAGCAGTCAACTGCTTCAAAAATGTTCTAACTGTTGGGAGGAATGTTGTAAGAAAAACTTTATTTGGATCGGGTACATTGAAAGTTTCAAAAATCCAGTCCACAATGTCAGAAAATTACACCAGTCCAGCATTTGATTTATCAACTGGGTGTGCAAAGAGAACAACTGGGGTTTTAGATGTTCCAGGAAGTGCTGGGAACTCCTTCTGGGACTTTAAATTTGCAAGCCCAGGAGGGGTTTGCTTCGGTTTTTCCGCTGCACTTTTAAGTTTGTTTGTATCATTCATTTCACTTTGGGAAATCTTGGGACCTTTTCGGGAAAGTTTAGGAGAGGAAATATTTTTCCTCTTTCTAGACTCCCCAGGATTGGCATAGGATGTTCCCGCTGGTGAATCGTCAGAATCAGAGTACAACAGATCGAAGGGGTTCGAAGTAACGGGAGAAGTGGTAACGTTCTTCTTCAGCATGTCAGCGTAGGAACGCTTTGAACGCTCTTTGAGAGACCGTTTTATTTTATCCCTGCGCTGCATGTACACCGCACATGTCGAGAGCTCATGCAGATTTTCCCCGCAGTGAATACACTTTTCAGTGTTTACACTGCAAGAATCTTCCGCATGAGACTCCCCACACTTGCCACAACGTGCCTGATTGCAGCAGTAGGCGGCTGTATGGCCTAACTGCTTGCAATTCAGGCAGTTCATGACGCGGGGCACGTAGAGCCTCACAGGGAGACGAACCCGGTGGATCGAGATGTGGCTTGGTAGTGCAGACCCGGCGAACGTAATTCGAAACGAGTCTGAAAAAGTGTAAACTTTTTTGCCACCGACGAGAGATACCGACCGCAATAGCTTGCAGTTGAGTACCTTCACACCAGGGCATTCGCTATTTTTGAAGTACCCGGTAGCACTCTCCAGAATGAACTCGACGGACAGACTTGAATCGGTCACGACACCGTCGATCCCCACATCTCTAGCGGGTACATAGACACGGTATTCCCGTGTAAAGAGCTCGGAGCAAGCTATATCGTTGGCCTCTTTAAGGTCATTGACCACGACACGGAGCTTGTTCGGCCTGACTTGCTATTTCTGTCACGGCCTTGTACCCTTTCGTCAGGTCTTTCGCGATTTGTAAAATGTTCAGCGATTTTCCTCCAGGTTTGGGCCAGGGGACCCGTCGATCCGTCTGGGTAAAGCCTGGGACGAGGATTGACTAAAGCAGGGACAGAGGGGGGGGGTGAACAGGAACGACAGGGTCGGGAGGGTTTGGAGACGGGGTATCGGGGGCTAAGGGATCCACATCCATTGCGCTCAAACTAGCGCAACAGTGCAGTGGCAAAGAATCACGTACCTCTTCTTCTTTGTTGTCTTCAGCAGCACGTTCACCGATTCTTTCGGTGCTGGAACGGGCAGCTTCGCAGCGACACTGTTATACTGCCGGTACCCGGATAACTGTCCCATAATGAAAAACAACATGTTGAGAAAACGGTGATTTAAAATTATCCGTGAATTTTCGGAGTTCCAGCAATTACATCCAGAACCAATGACCATAACAGTTTCATGGCACCACAAGTTTATCGTTGAGAACAAAAAAAAAACATGGATGGAATTGGTTTTGCGTTACTTAACTTAAAAAAAAGACAAAATGGGACAAAATATGCGGGTACATTTCAAAAGTACTTGCATATTTTGTCCCATCACATATAAATTCAACCAGCAATTGGCAGTATCATTGGCAACGTAGATTGTACTACAGAAAAACAACACTAGTCTAGTTAATTAAATGACATACTTCTATATGCCTAAAATAATCCGATATACACTAATCTGGCGCAAAATTATATGTTTGCAGTTTGCTCCACTATGCAGTGGGACTGTAATGCGGGTACTTTCAATATGGGACAAAAACAACTTGGTATTTTTTCCATGTTTTTCCATACAAAAGTATCAATTTTAATTTTTATCCAGAAAATATGATAACAGTTAAGTCGATTCCCGATGATAAATCAAAAGTGACCAAAATCAGTATGGGATAGTTATGCGGGTACCGGCAGTATAGCACAATAGCGAGATGACCTTCACTTCGGATTATCGTTCTGTCTCCACACCGCACTTCGCACTCTCTGAATCGTTACCGAGTAAGCAATGCTTTTTTTCGACTTCTTCCACACAGTAGCGATTTTATAGCGAAACAACCACTTAAAATACGTCCGTTTTCGCCAAGCGTTCAAAACGGAATGAAAATGTTGATTGTTTTCGTTTGTTTTACCAAAAAAGAAACACAAGCAATAAATATAGCGATATGACTATTTACATATTGAAAAGTTAGCGATTATCGATTAGCGAAAGTTCCGCTAATGTGGGTTTAGCGTTTAGCGTTTAGCGGTTATCGAGCTAAAATTTCCGGTTAGCGGTGCCCACCACTGGTTAGCCGTGTCCCTTTGACATAGACCGGCTGTATTTTTGTTTGGCTTATAGTATTGTTACGCGCCGTGTGGCGAAAAGATTTGCGATTGCCACTTGCACTGTTGCATAATGCAGTCACTTGGTTTATCATCTTTAACTGTCTGCGCGGGGTGTCCAATTACCCGCTAACATATGTGCGCACACTTTCAAATCGTAGTGCGGAAAGAACATAGTTGATTAAACACGAGCAAAACTTTATAGCGTCATTTTGCTTGTTTGGCTTTGACCTCGAATCCTTATTCGTAGAAGTCAATAACTCTCAATGAGTAATATATATTTGGAACAAATTATTACGCCCTTCGCTGCGTAGTTTGATGTATTCGTCTTCGCGCTGAAGTCTCGATTCTGGCTCGGCCATGAGCCGCATTGATTGAGTTCTGTTGTATATCTTGCCTCTTCAGGGGTCGAAAACTGGATGCTGCTCGTCTCTTCTTGGTAATATCGTTTGGCTTTACCTCCATCTCGACCATAGACACCCGCCGTTTAACTCACCTCGCAACCGTCTGCTTTCCTTTTTCGCGCTGTAATGGGCATCATGACATGCTCCCATCTCAGCATCCGTTGTAATCACCTCGGTCGTCTTCGATGATCGGGAACTCGTCTCGTTGTCAATTCTTAGATGCCAGTTGCCCTACTTAGCAAGTGATGCATTTATTTTTTGCCATTATTTCATCATTTTTTTTGCCTTTTCTCCTAGGAAGGTATAGCAATCACTTGCAAAACCGAAAGTATAAAAGTGCTCCAAAGGGCCGAATGGCATATATCACTCGACTCAGCTCGACGAGCTGAGCATTTTCTGTATGTGTGTGTGTGTGTGTGTGTGTGTGTGTGTGTGTGTGTGTGTATGTGCAGATTTTTATTCTCACTCACTTTTCTCAGAGATGGCTAGCCGATTTTCATGAAATTAATTGCAAATGAAAGGTCTCGTTGTTCCATAAGACCCTATTAAGTTTCATTGTAATCGGGTTTTTAGTTTAGAGGTTATGTATCAAAATGTAAAAATCATGAAACATCATTATCTCAAAAACTACACAACCGATTTGAACAAAATTAGATTCAAGTGAACGGGCTACCTGAAATACCCTTAACTTTTGAATTTCATAAAGATTGAACTTGTGGTTCAAAAGTTATGACAAGAAACGTGTTTTGAAGACTACTTAATCTCACTCATGTTTCTCAGAGATGGCTGAACCGATTTTCATAAAATCAGTGTCAAATGGAAAGTCTAGTTGCCCCATAAGACCCTATTGATTTGTTTTGCGATCAGACTATTACTTTGCCTGTTATGTTTAAAAATGTGAAATCCAGCTTTCTCAGTGATGGCTGACCCAATTTTACAAAATTAGTGTCAATAATAAGTCTAGCTGCCTCGTAACACCCTATTGAGTTTTACTGTAATCGGACTGTAACTTCGTCTGTAATGTACCGAAATGTGAAAATCACGATATCTCAGAAACTACACAACCGATTTGATTATTATTAATATCAGGTGAGCGGGCTAGTTAAGGCTTAACTGATGAATTATGATTTAACACGTGGTTTCAAAGTTTGGCTGCCCTATACGTTCCCATTTCATTTGATTACAATTGAACTTAAGCCATTGTTATGTAATAAATTGTAAATAAAACAACGAAAGTCTATTATTTCAAAGATTACATGACTAATTTTAACATAACTAGTGTCATACGAACAAGTCATCTTTCAAACTTACAAATAACAAACTCCATAACAATTTGATATGTGGCTCAAAAGTTATGGAAAGAAAAGAAATTCAAAGGCTATTTAAAACTATACCTGCTTTGACTGATATATGTGTTCTCAACATAATTTAAATGTGGTTTTATACTATTTGAACGTTCCAAATTCATTGATTCCTTGCGATGTGTTTAAAGTCTGCAAATGCACGACGAATCGGCCAAAGTCAAAAGACAAATCGTTTAAAATGATTGGTTTTATCGAAATGACAAAATCTTCGACTTTTGGCTTTTGGCGCCCTTATTCTGAATATATTCATATTGGGTGGTATTCGGTCATTTTCAGCAGAGGCATCAATCTGACACCGGAAATACCCATATTGGGAGGTTTTTAGTTATTTTGGTTGTTTTCCAGAAACTAACAGTGGTCGTTTTTAAATTCAAAATGGTGTCAAGGGTCAATGTTTGATTTCTATGCATCATCTCGATTACGGAAATATCCATGTTGAGTATTATTTGGTCATTTTCGACTGTTTCTTATAAGTTGCCATTTAGCGATTCAAAATGGTGCCTGAGGTCAATTGTTAGCTCATTGCATCATTCTGGTTCCAGAGATACTCATATTTAATGGTATTTGGTTATTTTAGGCTGTTTTTCACAAACCGGAAGTCGCCATCTTGGATTTCAAAATGGTATTTAAAATAATTTCTGGCCTCTGAGCGTCATTCTGGTTGAAGAAACACCCATATTGGGTGTAATTCGATCATTTTTCGCTGTTTCCCAGGAACCGGAAGTCGCCAACCTAGAATCCAAAATGGGGTCTGTGGTCGATTTCAGCAGATGTGTATCATTTGTTACCACTAAAAACATTCACCTGCCAAATATGGTTCCATTTAGTTGATTAGTTCGCGAGATGTGCAGAAATTTGTGCAGACACATGTGCTTCCAGAGGAAGGGGCGTCGGACCATTATGGACATATTTTTTACCCTTTAAAACATCCACATGCCAAATTCGGTTTCATTTGCTTGGTTTGTTCTTGAGTTGTGCAGAAATGTATGTTTCATTTGTATTGGACCCCTCCTTTCCAGAAGAGGGAGGGGGCTCAAACTATCATAGGAACCTTTATCGGGACCAAAAACCCCTACATACAAATTTTCACGTCGTTCGGTTCGGTAGTTTTCGAGCCTATATGGATCAAACAGACTGAAAGACCGGACTACATTTTGTATAGATTACAACATCAATAATTTAGAACCTATAGAGTGAATATACATTTATTGGATATTTTTACAAATAAAAGTTTGAATGAGAAAGGCTGGGTCTGACCGCTAGGTGGATTAATTTAGGTTTTTTTTTTGTTTTGTTACTTTTTCCACTCGCTGTTTAAAATTACTGTTCACTCGCGTACGGGCTTCTTACATTCTATTATCTACCCTACGCTTCTGCTTACAATCTAGGCCCGTATTTTTCTTCTTTTCGGATGACATAATCTGGTTTCTCTTCCCCTACTAAGACGTACATCATTTGTTTTATCGGATTTTACAAACATAACATGTCAAATGTGCATTGTTTACTAATTTTTTTTATCATACATTCGCTAACTTTGGTATTAGATGTTTATTTTTGTTTTACATTAAGAATCATTTCGACACATATCAATCCATTTATCTGTATTAGGCTTCTCTTTCCGCGTTAAAAAAATATCAGTTCAACTTGTCCTGTGGCCCATTATCAACTTTTTTCCATCAAATGTTCTTCAAATAACTTTCTTCAATTTTATTAAGTAGCTTAAATGCTCTGCTTTGGTTGCATATTTTTTTCATCTCATTGCTTTTTTTCGTTAAATATCTTCTTTCATTTTCTAAAAACTTTTTCGATTTACATAAAAGGAGTCTGTTTCGACATAATAGATTATTGTTTCATCCCTTAATCTTTGTCTCATCATGTTTTCGTTGAATATACTGCGTCGGTTAAATCTTTTTTCTCTTTTATTTTTCGCTTCATAAACAAATCTTTTCGTTGTGAACAAGCGCGTCGGTTTTTTTTTGCTTCATAAATAAATCTTTTCGTTGTAAAAACCGCGTTGATAAAATATTCATCGTTTTCTTCTGTCTTCATATACGATGTTCGTCTAATACCTGGCGTCTTCTTAATACCCCATATCATTTTCTATTTGCACTAAAATGTCTCGTCACTTTCTCTTCTGCTTTATTCTTTAATCTCTTTCTGAATCTGTAATTATTTAATTTTCGAATCGTCTCTTGCTACTGTCATACTTACATTACTTACACTTCTCCTGGTATGCAGTAGTCTGCATACTTCCTCTCCCCCTTCCGTCCGAAGGTGCGACCGCCTGTTATAGTAATTCCCGAAAGATAGGTAGGTTAGGTTGACTGGGTTGACTACTCCCTTGTCCGTTCACCCGATACGCATTCATCTCAATCGTTCCGGGTAGTCACTCCCGTTGTGTCCACTCGCCCGATCTTAACTAACAATAGATAGGTGGAATCTCTTAACGCCAGTAGTCCAATCGTCTGAAAGGTTTAGCCTTTTTGTCCAAAATCTCTCCTAGTTTTATTGTCGTCCGTTATTTGGGTTATCTCCATCACAAAAAAATTCCCAATACATCATCAATCGATTTTCTTCTTCTATTTCTTATTGGGCCATTAGCTATTTTAAATTAATCAAACCTTGTTTCATGAGGTCTTTTGTTCACTATACAATTTTCCCATGTTAACATTTGCATTTTATGAAGAAAATTCAAATGCTGTTCTTATTTCTTCTAACTCTTTTTTTCATTACAACCTTCCAGATCATTCCCCAATTAAATTCCCCAAGTTTTTTGTTTATTTAACTCTTATCGGCGGGGTTTCTCGTCCCTCACGCCTTCATTCGTATTTTAGTTTTTCCAACTGTGTCATGCCATTTGACCATTATCCTCAAAGGCTGTATATCTCTTTCGGCAGACTTTTCGTATTTTTCCACGTCATTTCCTTCTTTAAACCCTGTCAAGCCTTTTGATTCCTACCATTGAAAGGCTCTTGATATTTTCGACGACTTTTTCTATTTCTTCACGCCTTTACTTCAGTATACTTTTTTCCGTTTAGTTCTGTTCATTGACTCCCGTCAATAAAATCATTCATCTTTTTCGGCGACTTTTCGTATTTCTTCACGCCAATATTTTACTTCCTCCTTACTTTTTAATACAGTTTTAGGTGCTTGCTATTATAACTTTTGCCAATCAATATCGTATTCCATTAAATATATTCTGTCCGTTAACCTTGAATTCATAGTTTAAGTTCATATAATCAGTCATAATAACGCTTAAGCCGGTTATTATGAACTTTTTCTAAACGATTGTCATTTCTAATTACTGTGGTCATTTCGCTTGGAATGTCCACTACTTCATATGGTCCCCTCCATATGTTCTGAAGCTTTTGGCCCGCACCAGTCGCTACGGCCTTCACTAATACTTGTTCACCCCACATGGGTTTGTAATCATTAGATGATCTGTCGTAAACTTGTTTGCGGTTTTCTTTACTCCTTTTCAGGTTGGCTTGTGCGTTTGCATGTAAATCGTAAAATATTTTCTTCATTTCATGTGTGTATGCGTCATATGTCATCTTTTCCATTCCATTTCGCTTATAGATCGAAGTCGGGATTCGAGCTATCCGTCCGTACAATAATTCGAACGGCGTATATCCTGTGGACGAGTTTACTAATGTATTGTATTCAAACGTGAAAAATGGTAACAACTCGTCCCACGTGTGCGGCTTTCCGCCAATAAATTGTCTCAAATATGTTTTTAACTCGAGGTTTGATCTCTCTACCAAGTTAGCTTGTGGATGATACGGGTTAGTAGTAATTTTCTTGATCTTTAAAATTTTGCACACCTTTTTCATCACTGAACTCACAAAATTTGCGCCGTTGTCTGTGACTAGTTCCAACGGGGCACCGAATTTACAAATATTATTTTCTACGAAGGTCTTGGCTACCGTCTGGCTTTCTTGATTCTCCATTAGAGCGACAATTGGGTATCTTGTCAAGTCATCCTGCATGACTAGACCATAACGGTTTCCCATATCGGACTCGGGTAACACCACGATATCCATGTATAATTTCTCAAATGGCTCCGATGCGGTCGTGGTGATCTGTATCTTGCTTGATCTGCCGAACGTAGTTCTCGATATCCCGTTTCATCGTAGCCCATGTAAAAAGTGTGCCACTTCTCTGGCGCATTCGTCGCGCTCCTACGTGCCCTCCTAGGGGTGCATCGTGAAATTCCCTTAAAATTGTTTTCACTTGATCTGGCGCAATTACTGTACGCTCGCTATTAGCATTATATAGTATTATTTTTTTTCTAGCTTACCCGCTAGGTACTAAATCATTTGCAGAACCTCCTGCTAATTTTAATTTTTCTGAAGGATATTAGGTGAATGACCCCGGCTGCCTTTACTGCCGCGGGGCTCTCATTGAAGCTATCCAGAAATTGTGAAAAGAATTTCCGGCAATCGATCAACGAATTTTCGCTGTCGTCTACTATGAAACCGCCTACTTTCTTGTCTTTAAATTTGAGTACACCATCCTCGACGTATTCTTTCAGTCCTTGTGACAGCTGATACAGTGTCTGAAGTTCTCTGTATGCTGTCCGACTGTTTAAAATGATAAGACGAGCCTCGATATTTCTCTCATCCAATATTCACTTTGAGACTTCTACCATCTCGCTTGGTATCAGGTTATTTGCTAATGCCTGTGAAAAATCAGCATATGAAATGTTGACGAGTTGTTGCTCATCCTCGTCCTCAGCGATGTCCGCAATGTCTTTGGCACTCAGATCTTGTATTGTGCCGTTCTAATCATCTGAAGCGTTCTTCTGCTGCTCTAGCAGGCGTTTCTGCTGGCGCGTAATCATGGCTATCTGCCTGTGGGGTGAACTTTCTTGCCCCTGATACGTCCCATCTGACAAACGTGACAGAAAATCTGCGACTATGTTTTCGCCACCTTGTTTGTACCTGATGCTGCATTCCAAACCCTGCAACTTCAGTCTCAATCTTGTCAGCGTTGGAGATGTCTCTTTGAGCCTCCAAATCGCTATAAGTGGTCTGTGGTCCGTGTAAACGATAAACTTTTGACCAAAAATGTAATGTTTGAAATATTCTATGGCCCATACAATTGCCAATAGTTCCTTTTCTATGATGTGATACCTGGTCTCTGCACCTACATGTGCACGACTCGCGAACGCGATCGGCCGGTGCATGGATTTTTCATTCGACAGGACGGCTCCAATAGCATAATTGCTAGCGTCTGTTGTAATAACAAAAGTGTCTTGATAATCTGGCCGGACTAAAACTGGCTCTGTAATCAGCGCGTTTTTAAGAAATTCAAACGCTTCCTGACATTCTTTTCTCCACACAAATTTAGCGTCTTTCTTCAACAAGTCATTCAGCGGCTTGCGCTTCTCCGCGATGTTGGGGTTAAACTTCCCATAAAAATTTACTGTTCCCAAAAATGATCTTATACCTTTCACGTTTGTGGGTGGTTTAAGGCTCTGAATGGCCTTAATATTTGCATTGGTGGGTTTTATGCCTTCTTCATTAACGACATGACCCAAATACTCCAGTTCCTTTTTCCAAAAATTGACACTAAGACGGTTCTGTTTTTAAGTTATGTTTACGCAAGGCTTGTAATACTTTTCGCGAGCTATCATTATGGTCGGTGATAGTGTCACCGAAAACTATAATATCATCGAGGTAGACAAATGCTTTCACGTCCCCTATCTCAAAAAGAACAGTATTCATGAGTTTTTGGAATGTTGAGGGACTGTTCTTTAACCCCATCGACATTCGTGTAAATTCTAAGTGGCCTTTGGGATTGGAAAACGCCGTTTCAGCCACATCTCGGCGGACGATCGGGATTTGATAGAAACTCGATTTTAAATCAATTGAGGAGAAATATTTTGCTCCTCCAACATTATCCAATATCTCATTTATAAGAGGTAATTTCGTTCAATGATCCGGTTTCTTTGGTTCACATAACACCGGTGCATTCCAGGGACTAGTGCTGGGTCTAATAATATCCTGCGCCCTCATTTCATCGATTTCCTTATTAATGTGCCGTTTCGCGTAGAGATGCACCGAATATTCGGCTCGCCGAATAGTAAGTTTATTATTCGGCCGAATATGCCGAATAAGCCGAATAGTGGCCAATGCTTATCAGAAAATAATATAAAAGTATAAAGCAAAGTTTTATGAACGGAGGTAAACGAAAACTGAAGATGTAACTTATGCTCAGAAAGGAATATATCTCATTAAAACGGAACACGAACCGCAATCTCCACACAATATTTCATGTCTTGTCTGAATGAGGTATATTTTTTCTGAGCCAAAGTCACATCCTCAGTTCTCGTTCATTTCTTGCATTTTATTTATGTTTTTTCTCAAAAACACTCAAAATGTAGTTGTAACACAAACTTTCAAATTGTGTTAACCATAATCCTCAAAAACATTATTTTTAAACGACAACTCAAATAAGAACAAAAGTAGGTACGCCACGGATTAGCAAGGCACGCAAGGCACGGATTTCCATAGGCGCAAAATTAATTATTTCTTGTAGAATAGTTCGGACAAAAACAATTTAAGAAAGAAACAATTTAAACTTCAAACAATGACCATTTGGTTATTTTGTTATCACACGATCAACGTTGGGTTTAGCCGAATATACGGCCGAATATTCGTCTCACCGAATAATGGAAAAAAGGTTATTCGGTATTCGAATAGTGCTATTCGGTGCATCTCTAGTTTCGTGGCCTCCGGAAATCTATATTGCCGCTTATTGATAGGCACCTCCGATGAAGTTTCTATCGTGTGTACGGCGGCGTCAGTAGTGGTTAATCTGTCGCCTTCGAAAAAGAAAATATCTGCATAGCTTTCAACCATATTCTTTACTGTCTTGAATTCCCTCTCAGGCAAGTGCGCGAAATTTAACACTTGCCGTAGTTTTTCAATTCTTGCAATACCTTTTGACTCTGGTGTCAGCTTGTGCTCCAACAGGTCATAGTCAAGTCTCGAGTCTAGGTCTAACTCGGGCATTATAGTGTTCTTCGAGTCAAGAAAATTGTTCTTCGGCTCTTCATCCCGACATGTTTGGTGCTCTCTATTTATTTCGTTTTTGTCTACGTCAGCCTCATTGCGGGCTGTGTTGCTAGTATCTCGCAACTCGTTCTGCACCATAACTCTATTTCTGGCTGCCACATAAACATGTCGACTAAGGACTTCCTCTTTGGGCATACTCCACTGACTCAAGTCGTCCGGACTTCTGTATCCGTGTTTTTTGAACACTATATAATCAAAATTATTTCCTATGCGAAGCGTATGTTTCTTTAAGAATTCTGCTCCGATTAATCCGTCGCTTGGCAAATTTTCTAATCTATGAAATTGCGTCGGGATCAAAAAGTCTCCGACTATTAAATCCAACGTAATTGTACCTGAGGTTCGCACAATGTTTCGGCCGATTCCTCCAATAGTGGTTACATCCTGTGTATTTACCGGTCTATTCAAAAGGTTTACAATGCGTACATTAATTATATTCGCACAAGCACCTGTATCTAAGATCAGGTTCAACGTAAATTTGACATTCTGCCTAGCCAGTAGGGTTAGCATTAAGTACCCTCTGACATCGTAATATACTCGCTTAGCCACACAAGCACTGTTGTCTCTTATGTGATTGCATGCGGTCCTCCAATCGGCTATTTCTATGTTGCTGGGCTCATCGGTACATCTCCGCCAGTCAACATCTTCGCAAATTTCTGCTAAATCCTCGTTAAAATACTCCTGTGCAACAGGATCCAAAATACCTTCTTTTTGAAAATTACTACTTCTTTCATTAATGTTGGCTACCATAAGCATTTTCTGAGGCATCCGGGTATACGAATTCCTGTACCTTCTATCAGTTGGTCGATTTTGACCATAATAATCATATTTCTTGACTTCTTGTCTTGACTCGAGAGAGACTGTTAGTGTCAGTAGGATCGTAGCGCTAGCTCCGCAATTGTCCTGTACACTAAACAGTTGGCTGCGAAGTCTGTGTAGAATAAACAGAAGGTCAAGTTCCGTATCGGAATGTAGCACCAAGGCTTTGCTTTGCTTTCTTAATGAATTTGCTTATGAAAACGCGCTGTGCGATAATTGTATTTGGATCAATTACCGTCGCTAGATCCACATATATTGTTATAATTGTTCTGCTTGTAAATTATTCTATCCCTATTTCTATAATATTCATTTATTCCAAGACGACTGTTGCTATAATCAGCGTCTGTGTAATTTATTGTGAAAATATTTCTGTTACTGTCATATTGTCTAAGCGCTTTGCGCTGTTTTTCGACCCATTCTAGGCCCTGTATTCTATTTTCTATTTCCGAGATATGATTACGCTCATGGTAGTGATCCTCTAAGTCATCCAGCAGCTCTTCTAACTTCAATGTTCGTTTACCTTGAGCAGCTTCTTCCAATGCGGTGTCACACAAACCCGCCATAAAATGTAATCGAAGACTAACTATCATGCATGACTTCGCACAGTTAATATCGTAGGAGTCGATTTGCTTCTTAGTTTTCAATATCCTCTTTTTATAATCAGGAAAGGTCTCATTCGCCTCCTGTTTCAATGTTTCTACTTGACTTATAACTGCCTCGATGCGTATATTATCCCCAAATTCCTTTAATAAATTCTGCTTAACCTGTGGCCAAGCGTTTGCGTTAATTCTATGTATTGCGGCAGCAGCTCTGCCTTTTAGTTTTAATAGAATAATATAAATCAGTGGAGCGTGTGATACTCCTTTTGGTATCTCCTGAGCAAAATGCTCGATATGATAAACGAACCCTTCTAGTTCGTCTAGCGATCCATCAATTTCTGGGATGCACTGCATGGCATCTGCTTTTGGAAACGTATTCTCCATTATGAATATAAAATTTTATATATATATATATATATATATATATATATATATATATATATATATATATATATATATATATATATATATATATATATATATATATATATATATATATATATATATATATATATATATATATATATATATATATATATATATATATATATATATTTCTTAAAAAACAATCAAAGATACTGCGGAATAAATACTATATGACTATAAAAGGCTTATGTAGCCTTCTTCCTCTTTTTCCTAGGTATCACTAACGATTCTGTTGACCAGATGTGATAACGTAGCGTGACCGACTCTAATTTCTTCGCGCACCATCAAAAAATCTGCACACCAAGGTTCGAACCATTCGGTTTTCAAAGCTTCAACGTTTATCTTTATCAATTAAATAAATAATTTTAGGTTTTCATAATAATCAAATGATTATGAAAAAACTATTTTTATTTAGTGTAATTAAACTAATCAAAGATTGTAAATGTTTACATTAGATGGCGTAAAGTGCCATTCCTCATTCATGAAATGATATTCTAACGTAAACTTTCAACATTAGATATCGGATTTTTCATCATCGCTGCGTGCGTTGCGATTATTGATGTATCCATATTTTTACCCTTTTAGCATTTCACCGTTACTGGTGAGCCACCAGGTTCTCCTTGCTTATGGTAGCAAAACGTTCTACCATCGGCCATTAAAATAGATGCTTACAAAATACGACCTTGGCCTTTGTTGAGTATATTTTACTTTTTTATTACTCCACCTATGTCACCTTGACTTTGGAACCGCAGGCTTGACCAACAATCGTCGTTGAGTACTGTTGATACCCGCAAGTGCCCCCCGACTTGGTGAGCGCTGCAACTTTATGTGCTAAAGAAAGGAAAACAAAACAAGACCCGTGCGTAGTTGAATACTGCTGCTAGTGCGTGTCTCCCTCACTTAGTTAGTTTGCCCCCCGGTTTGCCGCTTCAATTATTGGGTACGTTGGGCAAGTGAACGGGAATCGCTTGCGTGCACTTTGTCGTGCCGAGAGCTTTATTGCTTGCCGTTTGAAAAAAATAAAATCACCCGCGCAGCGGCGGCGCGAATTGATTGTTACACAAACTGGCCTTTCACCCAAATTGACTTGATAGAACCAGTAAGTCAAAATAATTATGAACCAATGAGGACCCTCGTTGAAATTATGGGGAATTATCTGACCCGATGTATTTCACCTAATGTAGTAACTTGTGCTTCTTAATGTGTCTTCCCGTTGTTCTCTTCTATCGTCACTAACTCCTGAATGGCTTATACTTGACTGAATTTTATCTCTCCCTTTGTAAATTCATAAATTTCCCTGCGTTGAACGATATATTACGTGTTTATTGGACAGCCATTCATGTTGAATATTGCATGCCTCGTAAAAAAATATTCTTCTGTTTAAATTTCAGGTGCTTCTAACTAGAGATGGTCGGGTATGGGAAATTTATTACCCGTACCCGACCCGTGCCCGACTCATCGAGAATTTTCAAACCCGTACCCGACCCGAACCCGCGGTCGGGTTTGTTTGAAATACCCGTACCCGACCCGAACCTGAAATTTTTGTTTTCCAACTACTCGTACCTGACCCGTACCCGAAAGAAAAATAGAAATGGGGGGGGGGGGGGGGGGGTGGTTGTTTGACATAAAATTAAAATGAAATTTGTATCGGCCTTAATAAAACTTCAATAGATTTTTTTTGAAAGATTCATAATAACTTCATAATGATCCAGAACGAAGCAACAAGAAGAATAGAGTAAATTAACCTACAGTGAACCCCTTTATTTTATTAACCTATGTTTGTGATGCAGACTGGCTGGACAAGATGTTTCCCGATGGAAGTTTTTTGAAAACCACTTGAGTTTTCACATAAAATAAATTAATCTGGCAGTTGGTCCACTATAGGGAAGGGGTCCACTATATGTTAATTTACCCTACTGAACACCACGAAGAATGGTGAAAAATTTATGTCTGGTAGAGCACAAAATAAACGACGAGTTTTATGTGCACATCGTATCAACCTGGAATCTAAAATTCGGTATAACACAGATATTTCTTACATGCGGCATCCCTGCTCACAGTGCAAACCAGACCTGGGAGGGAGAAACGAAACCTACACTGAAAATTTATCGAAACAGATGACACGCACCTTCATCGTTTCTTGATAGCGTGTAACTATCTTTCTGCTGGAACCCGAGCATGACTCGAACTAAGTTTTTAGTAACATCAGGAATACTAAATATGCAAATTTGTCTGTAAAACACAGATTTTTCGTGTCAGTTTCTTCAGATTTTTTTAAGTTTATATATATTCACGCAGAGTTTCAATAATTTTACAATTTTGTACCTCACTATTTCGTGCAACGAAAATCAGACGTGATGAAGTGTATAGTGCGAAATTGTTACCAATCGACATTTTTTTGATACCTGAGTAATAATTACAAAATTGTTGCTACACCCAACGCAAACGGGGAACATTTTATTACTTTAGGGTAATTTTTTATTACTTATTGTGTCTTATGAATGCGCATTATACACAAATAGTAACAAACAAAAAGTAATAAAAATTATGACGGCCACACGCTTGTATGTGTTTCTGGAGGAGAACATACAGCCAAGCACCCACCGCAATGCATGTGTTAGCAAGACTTCACTCGCTGCATTTGTATTGATGCAACGATCAGATTCATTTTTGCTTCCCTTCATCCACACATAATGGGAATCTCACCCATCAACCTCAAATGTCTAATTAGAAACACTTTCGTTTCGTCCCCCAGTGTTTACATGAAATGGAAATATGTAATACTGTCTGACCAGAGTTGCCGAAGTTGCGAATATTGTCTGGATAGGCACGAGTATTGTATTTTCAAACAGGTGCAAATGAGTTTCCATGAACCAATGAGTATGTGTTTTAGATATCTTGCAGGAAAGCGAATGTTTTTGTTTTTCTCTAACGCAGTTTACAGATCGTGATGTCATTTAAAGACGCATTTCAAGTCTTTGAAATCATCAACGTTTGCATACTCTATGACGGGGAAAATGCTGCTTGGCAGCTCTTGTCATATTTTTTCTCTACTCCGTATGCGAACTAATACACGCACACCGGATGAATTGGAGATTGAAGAAACTTGTAACATGTGCAACATATGCGACGGTGTGTGATTTTTTTTTGCTTGAGATGGAAAGTAAGCAGTTTTCGATAGAAAAAATCTTGCATGTGGTTGAAACGACCATTATTAGATAGTCGTACTCCCGTAACACGTGCTAAATTTATGTCAGTATGTGTTGTTACTTGACTGGGGAAGAATTTTATTGCCTTTAAAGTAATAGGTTTGTTACCCAAAAGGCAATTTTGCGCTATTGCTTCTAAAGTAATAAGGAAAAGTTTTGCGTGTACATAAAACAAAAGTTGGTTGGTTAAGCAATTCCTCAAAATTAAAAAAAAACGTCTTGGACTGTGAATCCAGAAAGCGCAAGTTTTATAATCGAAATACGCTGGCAGGATTGTTACTAAAAGTTAATGAAATTTATTATTTCACGTAAAAATAAACCAAAATATTTTGTGTAACCACACTGAATACAAAAATACTTGCGTGGAATATTTTTTCAAGTAAGGCGATACTTTGAAGTTATTACAATACCTGCTACTAAGAGATACTTTTTTCTCCTGGGCCAAATTGACAGCTCTTTCTGGTTCATTTGACACTTCCACAGCTCCGTATCCGTTTCTCTCTTCGAGACCGAGACTATGCTAAAACACCTAGGCTTGAAAAGTTAATAGTTAAATTCTCATAATACACGAAAATCGAATTACCCGTACCCGACCAGTTGAGAATTTTTCAAACCCGTACCCGACCCGAACTCGAAGCCTTGATTTTTGAATTACCCGTACCCGACCCGAACCCGAAAATTTTTTTTGGCGTTATCCGAAACCCGACCCGAACCCGTTGGGTACGGGTCGGGTACGGGTATCGGGTAAAAATACCCGTACCCGACCATCTCTACTTCTAACGTACCCTGATCCTATTTGAAAATTATGTGCAATATTATTTAAACTTTAATTTTTCCTTACTACAGTCGAATCCCTTTATTACGACAATTTAAATAGCGACAAATCTTTCTATAGCGACATTCTTAATGATCCCTTCTACTCTATATTCATAAAAATTATTCGTTTTATTGCGACATTTCTCTATAACGACGGTCCCTTGCGATGTCACTATAAAGCGATTCAACTGTATGTGTTTCTGGGGGAAATTACACCCGCTTTTTTAAAAAACAACTCTATTCAGCTCTTGCAATATGCCGCACAGTAAAAAAAAAGGGAAAAGACTCACTCACCCGAGTATCCTTGGAACAGAGTCGGTCATCGTCGTTGACATCTCACCTTTAATTCTCACTATGTAACTTCGGTAATCCACAGTTGTCTGGCCAATCGTTCCAATTTGATTGTTGATACGTCACTTACTGCCTGTGTTTATATTTTTTTCTCGTGTTCTTTTTTTGAATTGCACAACTTTAAAAGTGTCCTCTAATGTACGATCTCACTCACTTCACAGCTGTTTAGCTAATTAATATTAAATCGCAAATTGCGGGTTCTTTCTGTAAATTCACATAACTTTGAGTTTTACTTTTTTCCCTTTTTTTTAACTTTTCACTGCATATACACAAACTTTCACTCGTTCTTGCCACTGGCCTACCAAACTAAATGGCGTAAGTTTTTTTTTTTCGCTGTCACCAATTAATGTAGGGTATATCCTACCAGGGACATCTTCTTATAGCAACCCTGTACGCGCAATTGGCGCTGAATTAAAACCACCAGATTGGCGTGGACTAACTTACTTTATTTCTGTACAACACTACTTAAATATACCCTACCGGTAACTCAGGGTGAGAGACCTTTCTCCCCTTCGCCCTGGTCACCTGGTCACCTAGCTGTATTACTCTAACCTATGCCATTCCTCGGTCTGTCTCTTTTTTCATGCCTAACTTTTAGTACAGATTATTAACTGCTTGAGAGCGCTATAACATGTGCTCCAAAACACGTGCGCTAGCGTGAGCGCTAAGAATCCGCGCGTGAGCATGGGCGACGCTGAGCGACGCTACCGTTCGTCGAGTTCTTTATTTTTGTCTATTCAATGCCTCGGTGGCTTTGGTGACTATACATCGCGGACGGAAAAGTGCTATCGCCAACGCTTGCATAGCAGAACCGTTTGCGTTCTTTCTTCAAGATTTTTCCTGCTTTCTTTACAAATGATCTTGTTTTAGGGGACAACGGCAGGCGGCCGTGTCCCGGTTCTACACATTACCTGATTTTCATTTTGGGTCCATACCTTTCAAAATCAACCGGTTTAAAAAAAATCATCGGGGGAAAATTGAATAAAATTGATTTAAATTTTTTATGTATTATTTTTTTTTAATTATACTAATTTTTATTGTTAAATACAATGATAACGTTCAAAATAAATAACTTCATCACAATCTTAAGCTTAAAATAGCTCTCCTAGTAGATTTTTAGATTACATGTTGAAGAAAAAATGAGATATATACACAGGTATGGGTCAGAATTCGTGAAACGGATCACTAAAAATCGCGATGTCTTTTTTTTTTCAAATAAGTATTAAAAACTTCAAGAGTTTCACTCGGGAAGTTGATTTTCCAATTTTTATTGAATTTAAGTAAGTTTTCAAGTTGTTATTGTCATTTTCGTGGTGGTGTTATTTTTTATCAAAAGATATGGGCTTTCAAAGTTGGTGCCGAACGCATTTTCAAGCGAGAAGCGAGTGAGCAGTACTACTATTGACAATCCCAGTTTCAGTTATATGCAAAAATTCTGTAAGGTTTGTAAAATTAGTTTAATAGAAATGATTTTTAGTCGCAAAACAGTCAAACTATGCTTAGTCTGTTACCCAACTTAATGATGAAGACAGTATACTTTATGCCCGCAACAACTCGCAAGCCTACCTACACATTTTACTAAAAAAATAATGCAAAATTTAGTTAGGGGACAACCGTACAGAACGCATCAGCAGGGTAAGATCGCCCGTGTTATTACTTCTAGACATTATGGTGCACTTTTTGGTATGAGAACTGAAGAAAACTGGGTTTAGGAGCATTTCTCGCTTGAAAATGCGTTGCGGCACAAACTTTGAAGGCCCATATCTTTTGATCAAAAAATAACACCACCGCGAAATTTTCAGGGAGTTTCGAAATTTCGTCAGAATTGCTTGTGATTTTTTTCAGATTTTTCAGTGCCCCATAACCTAGATTTTCAACATATTGTTTTACATAGTTACTATTGAAAAAATATTTTTTCCTCCAAAAAAAAATATTTTCGTAAACTACAACTTGGGATGCATCTGCTGTGAAAATTCCATCAAATTCGATGTAATATTTTTAAAGCTATGTCTGTTTAAAAACAATTTTGACCTAAATTTCAAATGACAATAACAACTTGAAAACTTACTCAAATTCAATAAAAATTGGAAAATTAACTTCCCGAGTGAAACTCTTGAAGTTTATGAGACTTATTTGAAAAAATTAGACATCGTGATTTTTAGTGATCCGTTTCACGAATACTGACCCGTATTGAAAAAAACATTACGAAAAAAACCCGAACACATTTATATACTAGTGGTTGATATGCATTTGTTATTCACTCACTGCAAAGTAACCTTGGTTACTATGGTGCATGTGAAAAAATCAGTGATTGCTATGATTTACAACACATGTGAAACAGTGATATTAACAAACCATTTTGACAATGTCAAAACAAACGACGGCTCGTCTAGTTGTTTTCGGTAGATTGTACAAAATGAAGAAAAGACATGAAATGAATCGGCCTTTTGTGTTTCAAAAAAGTGAAACAACCTAAATTGATACATAATACGCTGACAAAAACCATAAACAGTGTTTCATTCTCGAATGCGACAATGATAGTGGAATGTATCCCGAAGTTCTTTGCGGAAGCTGCTATATTGTATACTATAGTAAGTTTTAACCACCTAAAAAAAATAAACCACAAATAAAACATATGAGTTTTTATTAACTTTTGTAACAAAAATATGAAATCAGACAGATTAAAACCAATTTACATTTTTTGACGTATTTTATCATGTATACACTCCCCCAACAATTATAGATCTCCCACAATTACGGATCACTTTTGTGTTTTATGTTATTTGACTCAGTTTGAAACTGTTTGAAGGCATGTAGCATTTTTGCAGTAAAATATACCATATTTGCTAGTTTTGAACACAGAAAATATCGTTTTTATCCCAAGATAGATGCGCTTTTTATAAGCGTAAAATATTGTAATCTACAATCTATCAAAGTATTTATCGTTTTTCTCAATCAGCGTAAGTAGCGCGCTTCTCATTCATAAGGTTCCTAGGTGATATAATAGCTGATTCTCGGCCAATATATAACCGTTACACAAAAATCAAGGTGGGTTCTTCACGATTTATCAAAATGTTGATGGTTGATAGCGATTTTTCTATGTAAATAAGTTATTTTCTAAATGTTTTTATGATAAGGACCAAGCCAAGGTAGTTTCTCACAGTTATGAATCACTTCGATTCAAATATAATTTTAGTCAGTTAAAACACCCTATCAACTTTTATTGGGCTGTAAACGGAAGCTTAACAGTGTTGAGTCTTTGAAAAATACTGTTCTCAAAGCACGTGGGACGGGGAAGCTACGTGAAGCGGCAAAGAGTTATGATGTACCATATGGAACGGTTCATCACCACCTTCGGGAGCGACATACCTCGACTCTCATTCCTACTGCAACCTCGAATGTCGAATCAAATATGTCCAGGCCATGTGAGATCTTTAAAACTTTATATTTATCTGGCAATTCTTCATATTACATAGATTGAATGATGCAAATTGTTTCATAATTGGGACCGCTCTTAAAACTGATCCATAATTTTGTATTTGATGAGTTGTAATAAAATGAATATATTTTCAGAGATTTTTTTTTACACAAATTTTCTGAGAAATATTTACAATCAAGTGAAAGATTACATATTTCTGTAACTGAAAACATTTAAAGATTACTTATATACAATAAAATAGGCCAGAAATGATTTTTTTGAATTCATACATCTTTTTAAGTGATCCATAATTGTGGATCACTTAATAATTATAAATTATTGCAAGCGATTCGGTTAAAAGTAAAAATTTTTCATTAAAATAAAAAACGCAGGTAGTTGAAATGGAAATCAATTTCTACATGTTGATGTTACACAATTTGTATAGATCACCAATCAAATCGAAAAATTTAGGTTGAAATAATACTAAAAATTCAAATCAATTTTTTCCAAATTTCCCCCGATGAATTTTTTTAAAACCAGCCAATTTTGGAAGGTTAGGACCAAAACTAACTTTTGGTGAAAGAAAATCCGAGGTACATTAAAGTACGATAATCCGGCACTTCGGACACACCGTGTGTCAGCACTATTTTGTAAAATAATATCATCATTCAAATTTTCTTCGATCGTAGAACGATATCTATTCCAATTAGTCTTGTGGTAATTTAACACAGATCTAGTCATGGGCGTAGCCAGAATTTCAAATAGGGAGGGGCAAGCTCTTCAAAGTTTTTGAAGTAAAAAAATGGTACACTAAGGTCGCTTTTTACGCGGCTTTTTTTACGTGGATTCCGGAATTTACGCAGTTTTTTACGCGGATTTCGAAATTTTCGCGTTTTTTTACGCGGCACGTATCCCCCGCGAAAAAAGCGACTTTAGTGTGTTTTGAAAAATAGAAATAAATACTAGTCTTTAGTGATTGTTACATCAAGTCAACCAGTGAAAAGTTGTCCTTGACATCAGAGTGGAAAAATTTATTATTCTTTGTCCAACCTCGAATATAAATAGATGTTCTTTACTAAAAAGTCTTCAGTTCATTTAAACCTTTGGTCATATTATTTTGGCGACGAGGATCTTAAGAATCCACGAACATGGCAGAAGATAGAGTTGATCAGCAGCCGCAACCGGGAATTCAAGATATGATTCACAAGATGGCCCAAATTTTACAGTGGATAGCGGTCCAGCAGCAGCAGCGTCAGTATCAAACCCCGGGGCAGATTTTGGAGTCCCTCTCTTCGAACATCACCGAGTTTGTCTTCGACGAAGAAAACGGAGTTACGTTCGGACGTTGTTGTTTAACCGCTACCAGGACCTCTTCGAGAACGATGCAGGCCAGCTGAATGATACGGTGAAGGTACGTTTACTTCTCTGAAAGCTGGACACCCATTCGCACACCCGCTATCTCAACTACATCCTGTCAAAGCTTCCCAAGGACGTGAAGATTGAAGACACAGTCAAGATTCTCAATAAAATCTTCGGGCATCAAACATCAAACGTTCCGGAAGCGGTTCATGTGTCTTTTCACGATTGTTGTTGACCATCTGCCGATGAACACTCAGCAAGCAGAGAGCACTCAACCGCTGTTCAAATATTGTTGACCTCAGCCAGGTTTTCACCCGACGTAATGTGCTGAACGAGCGTTCAATCGTGCATGTTTCCATGGTAGAGCAAGTGCAATTTTAACTGCCTTCTCAGTCGCAGGGAAGAAAGAACGGGCTTTAGCTAGCAGGTCTATAAGATCCAACTCTTCCAAGTTCTTACGATCTGCTCTCATACTGCTGCAATGTTAATACAAAACTTCCACCTCTCCAACAAAATGATCAACTTCATAAAAAATTACGAAATTTTCGGTTTTGTGCTTGAACTCTTCCAACGACATGCGTATAACGTTAGCGGGATGCAGCAAGGACAACGCGTAGGCAGGTGCACTATCTTCATCGAACCGTGTTTCCAGTGAGGTTACAAGAGAATCAAGGTAAGGAATTGTCACAGCTCGGTTCCAATACTCCAAGCTAGTTGATGCAGGCGGATTGATTGAAAGGAAAATGATAGACTAAAGTACGAAATATATAGAAAACCGACATCCACAGACAGATACATTACCTCAGATTCCAACCATCACGGTGCTCAAAAACAAGCAGCCTGCCATTCGATGGTACACCGTCTCTTCAGCATACCGATGGAGAGCGAAAACTTTGTAACCGAAAGAAATAGAATACATGAAGCTGCCGAACTGAATGGATACGATAAAACCTTCGTTGACAAAATCCTCCGGAAACACGAAAGGAAAAAACACAGACAGAACTGCACAACACTACAGCCAGAGAAAGAAGAAAAGCGTTGGATCAGCCTCCCGTTTTATCCAAAATTGACAAATTCTATCCAATCCGTACTTCAAAAACATGGTTTCCACGCTGCATATAAAAGCAATAACAATTTAAAAGATCTGCTGGTTAATCTTAAAGACAAAGTGCCTCCGGAGGAAAAATCAGGCATATACAAAATCCCCGCGAAAACTGCCCCGCTGTTTACATTGGCCAAACTCGGCGTAAACTTAAAGCTAGACTGCGAGAACATAAAACTGCAGTAGAAAACGATCGAGTCAATGACTCAAGTGTGGCAGCACACACTACATCCCAAAAACTTAGTGTTGATTGGGAAAAGGCTAAACTGATAAAAAATGTACGAAAAACCGCACACTTGAATGCATGGGAATCCATGTACATCACTACCACTGACCACCCACTAATGAATGAGGACGACCCCCCAATATCGTCCCCTCTCTTCCATCTAACGAAGCTGTAAATACAGTACAACTCTCTGCGTATCAGGATCGGAAACTACCACAAGTAACTAGTCGGACATCGTCCAGCTGATGGGCAAGATCGTAGCCCGAAACCGGTCAACGAAAACCTGTCTCGCGTCGTCGCGGTATATAGCCTTAAACGGTCTCTCGTTTTTGACATCAAAAGAAAAAAAAATTGTACATCTTTTCAGTTAAATACTGTAAAAGTTGTTTATGGTCATCAAAAGATTCGGCCAAAATACGAATTTCACCTTGGCGGCCAATTTGAAAATTAACCTTCACATCCGACAGAAATGATGAAAGTTCTGATCGAAATGCTTTAAAATTTGCTACAAATACCACAATAGGTGGAACTTTAACCTTCTTCATAACGGCTTTATGCTCAGTATGAGAAGTTTGAAATTCTTGATCTCCAACGGAAGAAAGAATATCATACCTGTTAGTCGAAATTTCAGTGTCACTTGGAGGAGATGCCTCACGTTTCCTTGAAGCCGCATCAAAGCGAGCTTTTTTATTTCTTCCAGGCATAACTGGAAAACTTCACTTCACTTTCACTTCACTATAGAATTTAAGTAGAAATATCTCAAACCAAATTTACTCACTAAACACTCGTTAACGTTAAAAACAAATTTATTACTTTGCGTTTCAACAGGTAGTCTTCAAAAAAAATTGCCTGTTAAAAGCGAAAAACAAATTTCAATATCTCTCGGTAGTCTAAGACTTAGCCTCGAGTTGTTGGTAAAATGCGACCGTACTGTACTGCCGGTACCCGGATAACTGTCCCATAATGAAAAACAAGATGTTGAGAAAACGGCGATTTAATATTATCCGTGAATTTTCGGATTTCCAGCACTTACATCCAGAACCAATGACCATAACCGTTTCATGGCATCGCAAGTTAATTGTTGAGAACAAAAAACCATGGATGGAATTGTTTTTACGTTATATAACTTAAAAAAAGACAAAATGGGACTGAATATGCGGGTACATTTCAAAAGTACTCGAATATTTTGTCCCATCGCATATAAATTCAACCAGCGACCGGCAGTATCATTGGCAACGTAGATTGTACTACAGAAAAACAACATTAGTCTAGTTAATTGAATGACATACTTCTATATGCCTAAAATAATCCGATATACACTAATCTGGAGCAAAATTATATGTTTGCAGTTTGTACCACTATGTAGTGGGACTGTAATGTGGGTACTTTCAATATGGGACAAAAACAACTTGGTATTTTTTCCATGTTTTTCCATACAAAAGTATCAATTTTAATTTTTTTCCAGAAAATATGATAACAATTAAGTCGATTCCCGATGATAACTCAAAAGTGACCAAAATCAGTATGGGACAGTTAGGCGGGTACCGGCAGTGTAGGACAGTTTAAGTCAATCTGACCGAATTTTAGTTTGCACTTACAACACTGAACAGGAATGAAACAAACACTATACAACACAAACAAGTTTCAACAGTCAAAGTAACAACAATATCGCACGCTAGCCTGGGAGGCTAATGCGGTCTCGATCAACAAGATTAGTTGGGAGAATTCGTTATCGATATTGTTTCGGCACATTTTGCATGTTGTAGGATAAGTACAACGATACACCGTGCCCCAGTGCTGAGTCAAGAAAATTTCCAGCTCGAAAAGATTCTCGACCTGATCGGGAATCGAGCTAGCCGACCGACATCGCTAACCACAGAACCACGGGGACCACACAACAGTCAACAGTCATAGTGCATGCAGATTAAAATAACCTTTTCTTTTTGATTCCAGCGCAAAACTAGAAAATATTAAATCTTCCATAATTTGTTTGTTGTTCTTATAAGGACTGTTGTTGTTCAATTATATATCGGATTTGATGTTGATCGCATCTGTGTGCTACCCCGACAGAGGAGATTAAGGCATTTTTCTGATAACACAGTTGCAAGCTGTTTTTACACTAAAATTTTGAACGCCTATACTTTGAAAGCCAGCATTCCAAAACTTTTGTGTGTTGTCAAAATACGGCAACTTTTCATTAGAGGAAGTGCCGGCTATGTACCTACCTACTACTGATGCTGCTCGCTACTGCACAAAGGCAGCTTTTACTAGATGAAGTGCCGCTGCACCAGCTGGCCCAAATATCGCAACTGATACCACTACTGCTGGTGATGCTATCCGCTACCACAGCTGCTGCTGTTAACTAAGGATTGTTGTAGTTGCTGTCTAGAACTAATACATATCTGTTCAACTAAAGAACCAAAAACGAGACAAAATCTCTTTATTTTAAGTATTGACATCTAGCGGTGGAGGTAACGCATTTTACACTCAATATTTTATTACACTTATACCATTCATACCTGCTCGTGGTGAAAAATTATTTCGGTCCCCTTCTCCTCATAAAAAAAATGAAATGCAAAAAGACTGTGCGACCTCTTGCTGATCTTTCGTCAAGAGAATTCTTTGTTTCTCCGATACTGGTGCAACGTTTTTCATGTACAAATTTTTTTTATTGAATCTCATTGCTGCCCGAGTTGAAAACCGAATATCTTAACTAACGACAACCGTTTTTTTTTTACATTGATCCTAATGTTGCAAATAGTGCTGTGTGTAGCGCGTCTGATATGCATTACTCGCAATGTTAGGTATAATAAACGGTACGAGAAAAAAATTATTGTCGTTAATCGAGAGATTGGTTTCCAACTCCAGCGAAAATGTTTAAGTAATTCAACTAGCTAGTTAAAATGGTTTCAACAATCGCGGGGTGTACAATCCAAGATTTGTTAGGCAATGTTTGAATGGTTGAGACTTGAGAAGTTTTAAGTTTATTTTTTTCTTTTCATGTTGATTGTGAATTGTTACTGTATTTATATATTCAAGATCACCTGTTTGTTTGGCCATTGAAGCGAAAAAAAGAATAGATTTTTGTTGCATAATTAAACTAGTAGAGCGAACTGTATAAACGATGCACTGTATATTCAATGCAGGATGGAACAGCGAAAAACGAATGCGAAAGCTCAGGCCAGGATTTGCAGCAGCGTTTTGTTCGAAGTTGCATATATGTTCTGTGACTAATATGAACAGTTTCGGCTGAAACAGGCTCTTATATACTGCCCTTCCAAGCATAGTAGTCCCAGCGTGCATAAGGTTTGTGTAGAACATGGGACTGCTATGATTGGAACGGTAGTATAGGACAAATAGTACATTCCGAATTACTATGTCTATAATTCTGTCGACCGTGCTTGGAAAA
The DNA here is from genome assembly GCF_029784165.1 of Wyeomyia smithii. NCBI lineage: Eukaryota > Metazoa > Arthropoda > Insecta > Diptera > Culicidae > Wyeomyia > Wyeomyia smithii. Next base: position 159,131,757 of record NC_073695.1, on the reverse strand, counting down.
GCAATCATATAACGGCCAATCAGAGGTCGAATTTTTCATTTTGACAAGGCTTGACAATTTTCAATAGTATAATAGTTTGAATAATAAAATTACAATTTTCTGCATTTAGGAAGAATTTAGAAGATTTTCCAATCTATTGCTGCAAGAACGAAGGAAATCCATCGAAAACTAACCGATTTATTAGCATTCGAAATTGGACTTATTTTTCACTTTTCCGGTTTTAGATTTTCATTTTTGCAACCCTCGAGGTTGCAATTAACCCAAATTTGTGTAATAAACGCTGAGCGTGTAAAGATATGTTGCTTGTCAGTTGGTAGGAGTTGTTTTTGTTTTGATTTTTGTTGTGGCAAGCAACATACTCGCCACTGCATGTGTAATTTTAATTCGTTGTTTTCTCGGTAGATTTTATTTAGAAGTTTATGTTAGGTGTCTTAGAATTTAAGTTTTAAATTATCGGTGTGAAATTTATCGCGTGTGCAACGAGATTAGGTCCCGTTTCTCCTCCAGTAGCAGAAAAAAGGCAAAGCATAACCGGTGAAGGGAATGGGTGGCAAATGTCAAGCGGTTTGCTTTTTATGCTACGGCGGGGAGATCGCTCTGAACCGCCGAAAAGGAGAGACGCGTTTTTTTTATTGGAAAGTTTTTTTAACCGGGAAAACGTGAAAACGTAAACGTGAACCAACGCCAATTTGAGTGCCGTTTTTGGAACCGAGCTGGAAGAATAACCCAACGTCACCGGAAGTTAAACCGTGTGTGTGCCCCCCCACCCCTACGGTAAAATACATCCCGTCAGTTCGATTGACCAGCCGCTAGAGTGCGCTGGATCGCCGCCCAGAGGGAAAAAGCTGTGCTTCCCCGGGATCACAAACCCGCCATTCCGAGGTGTCGGTGAGGAGGACGGAAGGTTAGCGTGTTAGGTTTTCTGTTTTATTATTTATTGTATTTTTGTTATTTATTTGTTTTAATTAAATTTTATTTCCACCCAATCTAACCTCTTTTTGGAAAAAAGTACCCCCGTGCTAAGCCACCCGCCGGGTAAATCGGCCCAGCGGAAGCTGGGTGGTAAGCGAGATCTATCAATTGGCGCCCAACTAAAATACATTTTTTTCGGAAAAATATTCTTAAGGAATATTTATCCTCCCAAGCGTGTCAGTTAGTTTTGGGTGGAATAAACACAGTGGCGAGGACTTTTTCCGCAATAGTCGCGTTTTTCTTGTATATTGTTGTTTTTAATATATTCTGGGTCGGTGTTAGGCTTCATTTTATTGTTTTTCAGAACGATTTCTTGTTTTTTCGGCGTGACTTTGTTCTTGCAGCGAAGTTTCTTGAGACCATTACCGACTTAGGTTGACATTCGCGGCGAAGTTCCTAAAATTAAAAAAAAAAAACTGAACGTAATCCTACCGTAATCATACCATACACTACCATTACTAAGTTCTAGTGATAGTCGTGGGAAGTTTGAGTCCATAAGGGAAGATTTCCAGTACAGGTGCCCAAACAAAGAGATTTATCGGAGCAGACTGCTCCATTTGGGATTTCGACTTCAACTTTTGAAAAGGTATGTTATTGGGGAGAGTTTCACGGAACTTGAAAACATTTTCCTGGATGTCATGGCACTGTACAATTATCATTTCGGTGAAAATCCTATACCACCGTTTCCTTCCAACGAAGATGTGAATGGGAAAACCGGGGAGAGTTCTTTGGGTCAAAATCCCGATCCGAAACCTACTCCGGCAAGGGGTGATAATGACGTAATTTTTTTTATTTCAGATGGAGTGGAAATTTGCAACCAAACCCCTGAGGTGACCAACCTCAGGGAGTGTGGGGTTGGTTTAAATCAGTGACCGGACCCACTAAAACCCCTGCTGTCTCCAGCCCATAATACTTCTCGGGACGACCGCTAAGTATTGCTTCGGGGAGTAGCTTTTATGCTTTGTGCAACCTCCTGGCTCTCTTAGCTAATCAGCTAACTAACCTGGAGACTGGCAGTTAGCTAACACTGGCGTGTTGGTGGTCAACCTGTCACCTGCTTTGCAAATCTAGGATTATTTGAGAGGCGGCGGCACAAACCGCCCTCCAGATGTTCGAGTCCTCACACATCCTCTGAACGAGGTTGTCCGGAGTGGTGTCTGGCCTGCTCATTATCATCACGTCGCTCCGCGCACGCGCAAAACGAGGACATACGAAGAAGACATGCTCAGCAGTCTCTTCTGCATCCAGGCACTCGGGGCACATGGGGGACTCTGCATGCCCGAACCTGTATAGGTACTGCCTGAAGCAACCATGACCTGACAGAATCTGTGTCAAGTGGGAGTTAACTTCTCCATGGCGACTCCCAACCCACCAGGATACCACCGGAATAAGTCGGTGCGTGGAGTTGGACCCTTCCTGCTGCCATCTGATCATCGATAGTGATCTTCTGGTACCTCGTGTGCCCCTTGTCAACCTCCTAGCTAACCTGGAGACTACTAGTTAGCTTGACCCACCACACACGTTGCAGCTCCAGGTCAATCTGGGATGCGGCCGCACAGGCCGCATCCCAGATGTCCCGGTCATCGCACATCCTTCGGACAAGATGGTCCGGAGTAGTGCCAGGCCCACTCACAACCATCATGTCCCTCCTCGCTCTTACGAAGCGGGGGCATACGAAGAAGACATGCTCAGCAGTATCCTCCTTCTCCACGCACTCGAGACACATGGAGGAACCCGCGTGTCCGAACCTGTTTAGATATTGCCAGAAGCAGCCTGACAAGATCTGTGTCAGGTGGAAGTTCACTCCACCATGTCGCCTCCCGACCCAGCCGGATATCTCCGGTATAAGTCGGCGCGTCCATCTGCCCTTTGTGGAGTTAGACCATTCTCGCTGCCAGCGGAGCATCGAGAATGACCTTCTGGTACCTCGTATGCCCCTTGTGTCACGTTGGTTGAAACACTCTGTCCTCCTTGATGGCGATGCTGATAGGCATCATGCCGGACAAGACACAGACTGCGTCGTATGACACCGTACGATACGCACTCGCAACTCTCAGGCACATGAGCCTGTAGGTAAAATAAAATATCACACGCAAGCCTGGGGGGCTTATGCGGTCTCGATCAACTAGATTAGTTGGGAGAATTCGTTATCGATATTGCTTTTGGCACATTTTGCATGTGTAGGATACGTACAACGATACACCGTGCCCCAGTGCTGAGTCGAGAAAATTTCCAGCTCGAAAAGATCCTCGACCTGATCGGGAATCGAACCGGGAATCACAACCGTGTGGGAGAGCTAGCAGACCGACATCGCTAACCACAGAACCACGGGGACCACACATGAGCCTGTAGGTACCTTCCAGTTTACCGTGGTAACTGTTAGTACCTAGCGCTTTGGAAAACCTAAGTATAGACGAAACCACGCTGGCGAGAAGTCTTCGCTTGCTGCTATAAACCGCTGAGCTATTGGACATCATACGAGATAGTGCTGCAAAGCCCTCTTACAGGCAGAGTCGACGTGGCTCCCGAATGCGAGCTTGTCGTCCACCATAACCTTCAAGAGCTTCAGAGATCGCTTTGAGGTGTTGGTGCAGTCTTCGACTCTGACCACCGCCTGTTGCTCCGATTTAAGGTTGTTCACAACCGTGACCTCCGTCTTATGATGCGCGAGCTCCAGTGTCCTGGAGCGCATACAGTCCTCGACCTTGCGCATACAGTGCGCGGCCGTCAACTCGACCTCATCAATCGACTCGCCGTAAACCTCCAGCGTTATGCTGTCAGCAAAGTCGACGATCACAACCCCTACGGGGAACATGAGTTTCAACACTCCGTCATACATGAGATTCAACAACACCGGACCCAGGATAGAACCTTGCGGAACTCCTGCGGTAATTGGGACGCATTTCTGACCCTCCTCCGTGTCGTTAACAAGTACTCGATTCTGGAAATAATTTTCCAGAATCTTGTACAGCGCCACCGGTACATGGATGCTCTTGAGAGCGAGCGCTATGGAGTCCCGCAGGTTGGCCGACCATCCCTGGTCTATGTCTGAGATACTGGAGCGTCGGACGTGAGACTCGTCCGGACTTGGCTCGTGGCGCGGAAAGAGTCCCTCGATGATACGCTCCAGCATCGCTGGTGATCACTCTGCAGGCGCCAGCGCCTTTGGTCTTGGCCATTACGATCCTGTAGGCGTCACCCCACGGATTTGTATTGGCACTCGCACATAGCCTATCGAAGCAGGCACTCTTGCTGGCCTTTATCGCACTTTTAGCATCGATCTTGCCGAACTGAATGCTGCGCGGCGCTCTGTCCTCTCTTCTCCGTTTCGCGCACGTTGCATCCTCCGTCTTGCACGAAGGCACGCACTGCGAAAGGCGGCTATCGCGTCCGTCCACCAGTAAACCGGTGGCTTCCCATTCCTAGGTTGGTGAGTCCTAGGCATGGTGGCGTCGCACGCCCGCGATAGCATAGCAACTAGTTGGTCAGCAGTCTGGCGGAGCCAACTGCCCCCCTCGCGCTCCCTTCTCATTGCCTCTTCGAATACCTCGGCATCAACGTGCGATGTCTTCCACCCGCGAAAGGTCGGAGTGTTGGCTCTACCCGTCGCTTGCCGCCTCTCGTTGTTGTCTACACTATAACAGAACAGCTGGACGTCACGTCGATGATCGACTTCGCACCATTTCTGCTGTACGTACTTTTGTTCCCAACGTTGGCCAGATCTAGGCTTTGCCAAAGCCTCTAACAGGATCTGGTCCCTCTGGTTCGTGAAGCTACTTCCCCACTCAACAGCCCATGCGTTGAAGTCGCCCGCCACCACCAACGGCGTTAGGCCCGTTAGCTCCATGGATAGGAGGTCGACCATCTGGGTGAACCTTTCGGTAGACTAGCGTGGCGGAGCATAGCAACTGCAGTAGAACACTCCGTTCACCTTAGCAACTACGTGCCTTTCTTCTGAGGTTGAGACAACCTCCTAAACTGGGAACTTGCTCGTCGTACATATGGCCGCCATACTAGACTTATCTGCAACCCAGTTACCGTTTTTGAAAGGGATGCGGTAGGGGTCCGCTATGATGGCGATGTCCGACAACGACTCAGTGGCTGCTTGGTGTAGCAGCTGCTGAGGCGCGAAGCAATGGTTCAGGTTCAGTTGCGTCACCCTTACACCCGTAGTTTCGCAGCCGGCTTAACGGCTGGGCACCTGGGGCCTCCCATAAAGTGTCTGGCGTCCCGTTTCCCAGAACATACCATGCACTTGGGAGACTCCCCACAGTCCTTCGCTTTATGGCCTGCACCTCCACATCGCCTGCACAGCTGGCTCCTATTGGGCTCCTTGCAGGTCCAGGACTTATGTCCGCCCTCGAAGCACCGGAAGAAAATGTCTGGTTGCTGTAGTATGCCCAGAGGACATACCGACCAGCCGACCTTCAACTTGCCCTCTCTCAGGGCCAGTTTAGTCTCAGCCGACGGTAGTCGGAAGGTAGCTATCTGGGTCCCCGCCGGACCTTTGCGGAGGCGGATTGACTCCTTAGATACCTCCACCCCGCACTTCGCTTTGAGGGCTTGTGCAATGTCGACCCCTCAGTGATTTCGTCCAGGTTTTTAAGCTGTAGAGTCACTTCTGAGGTGAATGCCCGCACTTGCACCTCCTTCCCTAGGACCTTTTCAGCTACCGTTCTGTAGGTAGCCCCCTTGTTCTTCGCGTCCTTCCGGAGCTCAAGAATCATCTCGCCAGTGCGAGATCGGCGGATACTCCGCACATCCACTCCCAGATCCTTGAGCTGGGTTTCCCCCCTCATCTTCTTCAAGACTTCTGAGTACTTCGACCCATCCGTCTTGAGTATGAGGGCATCACCCCTACTCCGCGCCTTTTTGACCTTTTTTGGTCCTCTGGCAGCTCCGCCATCTTGGCGCGTCGCACCTTCCCGACGCTTCCTACCCTCTACGGTAGTCTAAGGGTTGCCCGTACCCTGTGCCTTTTCCGCGGTGGAGCTTAAACCGGTTGGTGTGTTCTCCCACGACCAATCGTTTCTTGGTGTTCCCGGGGGCCGTTTCCCCCGGGGACTGCCTCGTTTACTTAGCGACCTGCCCCGTAGAGCAGACCAACGCGAACGAAGGGGCGTCTTGCCCTAACAATGGCTAAACGGCAGGGCATTCGTAAAAATTTGACATATGGTTGCCGTTACAATTGGCACACCAAAATTTTTTACTCTCTTTCACAGGATATGTGTCCTTTTTGTGAGAGTTTCCACAATAAAGGCATTTTTGGTCCATGTTACAGAAATTAGATTCATGGCCATATCGTTGGCAAGTATATATCACCCAATGCCGTGATATGCTTTTCACCTCCACCAAACTTCCTATAAATTTTCCACTTCACACGCACATTATACAAAGCATGTGCTTTTTCAAAAAAAAAATATGTTGTTAACCTCACTGCGGTTAAAATGGATTAAATAGTTCAGTAAATAGTTCATGAGCATGAGCATGATTGACCGCCCGCGGTTGCTACTCCGTTATTGCCAGATCAACTGTAATTACACAGAGAACCAACAGATGATGCTTGGGACTAACATTCATCTTCAATGTGTAAAAACTGGTGACCTTAATCTTTATATTAGGCAATACCAGCGCCGGCCGCATCCGAATGCAGGTCAAAGAAGGAGTGTGTATAGGAATATGTTGACGTAATACTCGCTTTATTGGAAGCCGAGAACACCTCTGCACTTCCACGAGAAATCACTGGGATGTTGGAGAAAAGGGTAAGGTTTGCAGCAGGTTCGTTTTGGTAAACGATGCGCTGAGTTCGAGTACCGGGTTCATAATAAAAAATATCGCGCGTACGAGTTTATTATACCTTCTACGGAAATCATAACGCGATCAATATGTTAGATGAAGTAACACCGCAAAAATAAAGTGCACGCGAGAATACCGGACCTATGACTCAATCAAGACCTACTCAAATATTTGAACATCTGTTTATGTAAACATTATGCAACTACCGTAACGTGTCTCCCATTGATTGATCTCAGCTGACTACACAATGTTACGAAAGCTACGAGAGGTGAGTCCACGTCAACGCCTCGCGACTCCTATCACTTCTTCGTGGAGTGACCCTATTTATATAAAAATTATAACACGTTTATAACCAATCTGTAGAAAATACGACCTCATGAAAGGTATCGACGCGAAGTCTCTAGATATTCGTTCACCCGGACGTCTGTCTTTGAGCTTAGCAGGTCGACTAACGGCGTTTCTTGTATACTGTTCGTCTGTTCTTAAAAAGCGATTTTTTGATTTGAGACCGATTTAAAGCAGTAATAAACTAAAGAGTGTTGTTAGGGTCACGCACAGGTAAGTGTGGTACATCCTAGTGAAACGCAAAATGGTATACCACACTAAGTGGACGATTCGAACTAACATATCATAAAGTTGGGTTACTACATTTCGAAAACATTTATATGAGCAAAACTCTCCCGGACCGGAGACGCGTTTTACCAAAGCATTGTGCACGACCGCTCAATCCACGACTACCGACGGAGACGCTCGGGAGCACGATATTTCACGCCGATTCTCTATTAGCTGTCGATGCGAGTGTTGCCTATCAAATAGAAAAATTGGCAAAGTTTCATGCATCCAAAGCTCCAATAATTTGAAAAATCCAGATACGCAGATTGACCAAAATATATATCTTAAGTTTGTTGACAAAATGCCGAACTAGTCATTATTGGGACATAGTATACAAAAACCTCTGCTCAAAAACTAGAAAAATCGAAAAAATTGAATTATAAGATTTCGACTTCGACTAGCAACAATGCACCATATTCCGAATTCCACAAACCACAACCACAATGTTACGCGTTATGTTGGCTCATTATTAAGCTGAGCGATGGGGACCTTTTTGTCAAACGACATGCGTAAAAGCATATGTAATGTCGAACTCGTCTCCGCGGCGCATTCACACCCGGACTACAGTTTTGTCCTGTACTTTTTTTCACTTTCCGGACTAAACTTTTTCTGTATCCGACTACACACTTTATCCTGGACTACACTCGAAAGAGACAGGGTGCAGTCTGAAAACACTAATAACAAAACAAATGCTCTCAAATGGCGTACTAAAAATATGACAGCTGAGTGTAGCGTCGCTTGCGTGTTCGTTTTCGAGCTGTAAAGTGTAGTCCAGGACGGTGTAGCACAGCCGCAGAAACGAGCTTGACACAACATTACGGTATTTCTAAACCCTTTACGAAATGCCAGAACAATTATTATTCATTATACCGTATCGGATCTGCGTCTATGAAAATTTAGCATGTTTAACAAAACTTTGCTATGGCGTAAAAATAATTATTCAAAAGCTAGTGAAGTCATAAATAGAAAAGGAATGACAATGGACATTAAAACATGGTCATCAGATATATTTCAGTTCAGAAATTCAAGATATTTTTAACATTGGGAAATATCGCAAAATAGATCAACAGCAATCGTGTGGTACACCTTTTCAAGCGGTGCATGAATGAATGACAGAACAGTACGAAAATGCTACGCTGTGGTAGCACCCATGAAAGATGAATTCGCCATTAAATGACGCACAAATTCATCGCTAAAAAACTCATACTATACTGCACACGCTACAACACGAAATATAGAAAAAAACAATTTGATTCTTGTCGGTGAAAACTACTACCTTCGAGTCATTTATAAATAAACAAACATGTCTGTAAATATATGCACTTATCTTAGTCATTGAATCAGCTTTCAGCAAACCAAACATGCCTCCGCTCGCACACAAACAAGTATAGGCAACTTGTTTCTATGGTTACAACTGCCGCTCTCTCAGTTTCTGCCTCTCAGCAGATCGTGCCGTCGGCGGAGAATATGCTTGCACACTACCGTATCAAAGGAAAGTCATCAACACAACACTGCGCTTTGAAAGCAGCCATTTGCTAGGCGACAAATTGGTAAAAAACGGCAATAAAACTTTGAATTTCCAGATCGTTTCACTTCCAAATCACTTTTAATACACTGTTATAACACTCGAAACACTTTCACCTACAATTACCACACGAAATTCACAATTTATCGTGCTATATCACTATAAAACGCGATTACCACGGACGCAATAAATAAAGCGTCTACACACGTCGCCAGCGATGCCAGCTCCTCCTTAAAATGGATTAAATAGTTCACAAGAGAAACTCCAATTCTCTGGCTGTTTTCACCTCGTGATTTTTGTTTCATAAGTCAAAGTAATATTGATCTCATCAACTCAACTCAATTTGTACATCTTGTCAGTTAAATACTGAACAAGACGATCACGACCCTTTATTGAGTCGGTTAATAAGCGGCATTCATCTCTACGGCCAATTTGATGAGTAACTTTAACGTCAGAAACAAACGTTGAAAGTTCCTTTTTGAATACATTAAATTCAGAAGAAATAGTTACCACAATAGGTGGAACTTTCTCCTTTTTTGAAGAATTCACATTTTTTGCCTTTCTCCTAGAAAGGTATAGCAATCACTGAAAAAACCAAAGGTATAAAAGTGCTCCAAATGGTCGAATCTTGTATATCAATCGACTTAGTTCGACGAGCTGAGCATTTTCTGTATGTGTGTGTGTGTGTGTACGTACGGTCTCCCAATCTCACTCAATTTTTTTTTTAAAAGATGGCTGGACCGATTTTAATGAAACTGATTGCAAATGAAAGGTCTAGTTAAGACACTATTGAATTTCATTGCAATCGGATTTTTAGTTTCGAGGTTATGTATCAAAATGTGAAAATCACGAAATGTATCAAAATGTGAAAATGAAAGAAATGGGTATCAAAAGAACGGGAATGTTTTTTGAACCATTTGTAAAATAATTTTATAAGGATCGGACATGTGGTTCAAAAGTTATGTAAAGAAACGTGTTTCAAAGACTGTTTAAACTCACTCTTTTTTCTCAGAGATGGCTGGACCGATTTTCAGAAAATTACTGTCGTATGGAAGGTCTTGTTGCCCCATGAGACCCTATTGAGTTTTATTGTTATTGGACTTTAACTTTGTCCGTTATGTATAATAATGGGAAATCAGGCTATGACAAGAAACATGTTTCTAAGACTGCTTGAACTCACCCACTTTTCTCAAAGATGGATGGACCGATTCTCACAAAATAAGTTGCAATAGAAAGGTCTAGTTGCCTGATAAGACTCTGTTGAATTTTATTATAATCGAACTGTAACTTTGTCTGTTATGTATCAAATAGTAAAAGTTATGAAACTCCATTATCTCAGAAACTACACAACCGATTTGAACAAAATAGGAATCAAATGAACGGACTGTTTACAAAACCCCTAAATAACGAAATTTATGGTAATTGATCATGTAGTTCGATGGTTATAAAAAGAAACGTGTTCAGAAAACTTTTTTAAATTCACTCGTTTTGCCAAAGATGGCATGACTGATTTCAAATATCTTAGTTTTACATTGAAGGTTTAGTTGCTGTATTGGTACCCATTACAATTGATTATACTACTGGTTGACAAAATCGAAAAAAATGCTGCTCTAAAGCTCACAATAGTTGCTCTAGAAAGAAAAAGATTCACAGGAAAAGCTATAATTTTTGATTTTTGCCTTTCTCCTAGAAAGGTATAGCAATCTTTTGCAAAACCGAAAGTGTAAAAGTGCTCCAATGGCATATATCACTCGACTCAGTTCAACGAAGTGAGCATTTTCTGTATGTGTGTGTGTGTGTGTGTGTGTGTGTGTGTGTGTGTGTATGTGCAGATTTTCATTCTCACTCACTTTGCTCAAAGATGGCAAACCGATTTTCATGAAATTAATTGCAAATGAAAGGTCTAGTTGCCCCATAAGACCCTATTAAATTTCACTGTAATTGGATTTTTAGTTTCGAGGTTATGTATCAAAATGTAAAAATCATAAAAAATCATTATCTCGAAAACTACACAACCGATTTGAACAAAATTGGTTTCAATTGAACGGGCTACCTGAAAAACTCTTAACTTTCGAATTGTATAAAGATTGAACTTGTGGTTCAAAAGTTATGAAAAGAAACGTGTTCTGAAGACTGTTTAATCTCACTCATGTTTCTCAGAGATGGCAGAACCGATTTTCATAAAATTAGTGTCAAATGGAAGGTCTAGTTGTCCCATAAGACCCTATTGATTTGTTTTGCAATCGGACTATTACTTTTCCTGTTATGTTTAAAAATGTGAAATCCAGCTATGAAAAGGAACATATTCCGAAGACTACTTGGACTCACTCACTTTTCTCAGAGATGGCTGACCCGATTTTCACAAAATTAGTGTCAAATAATAAGTCTAGCTTCCTCATAACACCATATTGAATTTTACTTTAATCGAACTGTAACTTCGTCTGTAATGTACCGAAATGTGAAAATCACGAAACTTCATTATCTCAGAAACTACAAAACCGATTTGATCAATATTATTATCAGATGTTCGGGCCAGTTAAGGGTTTCAAATTTTGGCTGCCCTATACGTTCCCATTTTATTTGATTATAATCGAACTTAAGCAACCGTTACGTATTAAATTGTTAATAAAACAACGACAGTCTATTATCTAATAGATTACATGACTGATTTGAACATAACTAGTGTCATACGAACGAGTCATCTCTCAAACTTACAAAAAACAAACTTCATAACAATTTGATATGTGGGTTAAAAGTAATGGAAAGAAAAGAAATTCAAAGGCTATTTAAAACTATACCTGCTTTGATTGATTTATGTGGCCTCAAATGTGGCCTCAAATTTAAATGTGGTATCGTACTATTTAAACGTTTCAAATTCATTGATTCTTCGCGATGTGTTTAAAATCTGCAAATGCACGACGAATCGGCCATAAGATATGATCAAAGTCAAATAACAAATCGTTTAAAATGATTGGTTTTTTCGAAATGACAACATCCTCGACTTTTGGCATCTGTACATCGCCTTAAGGAATGTTCATTTTATAAAACGGACATTTTGAATAGACGATAAAAACTAAACATTAACTCCAAATTTGATGAATCTTCCTTTATCGTGTAGTTGAGTTTGTTGACATTGTGCCGGTGTTTTGGTTTTGGTGTCGGAACGGTTAAGTTTCGGAAAATGGCACGAATCGATCAAGATACTCGTTTTTGGATTGTTCAAAAGTACTGTTCCGAGGGACTATTCTGTAGAAATATTGCAAAACTTGTGAAAAGGTCTAAGTCTACTGTGTACCAGATCATCAGAAAGTTTGGAGAATACGATTCTCTTGAAGATTTGCCAAGATCCAAAACCAGAAAAGGTGCGGCTATTCCACAAATCGAGCAGAAGTGTGTGAAGCTTTTACTGTCCAATGAATGTGACTCTGTGCGAAAAATTGCTTAAAAACTCAGAGTTAGTATAGGAACGGTTCAAAATATCAAACGAAGGAATAACATCAGAACCTACAAAAAACAGAAGACACCGAAACGGACCGAGGAACAGCATGAACGGGCAAAGGAACGATGTCAGAGGTTGGATAGGATACTGAAAAAGCAATGAAACTGTTGCATTTTAATGGATGACGAGACTTACTGAAAACTGGACGCAACAACACTTCCGGGGCCACAATTTTTCAATTCTATTGTAGGTAGGGAAGTACCAGATGTAAAACGATCGATTAGAATGGACAAGTTTGGTAAGAAAGTGCTTGTATGGCAAGCTTTTTGTTCTTGTGGAAAAAAAAGTTTGCCATATTTCACAATAGGAACCATAAGCGCTGAGAATTACCGGAAGGAGTGCATTCAAAAACGTCTTGTTGCTGTGTATCGTCAACACAAGACCCCACCAATGTTCTGGCCAGACCTTGCATCCGCCCACTACGCTGCTGCCACTCTTGAAATGCTGAAGAAATATACGATTAAATTCGTCGAAAAGGCGAATAATCCACCAAATTGTCCAGAGCTACGTCCGGTTGAACGCTATTGGGTAATTATCAAGCGGTATCTTCGAAAGGATGGTAGAGAAACACAGTCAATTGATGAGTTCAAGAAAATGTGGTCATCTGCAAGCCGAAAAGTTAAGCCAGAAACTGTAAAGAGGCTTGTGAGTGGAGTTCGAGGAAAAGTTCACCAGTTTTATAGTTAGATGAACTTAGTTAGGTTTTACATTTTGTACTTTTTGTTGAAAACTAAACCTTCATTTTGCAAAAAACCGTCTAGAAATTGCTTGAAAAATAATAAAGATATCACCAAAACAAAGTGTCCGTTTGATAAAATGAACAGTCCTTAATTCTGAATATATTCATATTGGGTGGTATTCGGTCATTTTCAGCAGATTTGCTGGCATCAATCTGACACCGAAAATACCCATTTTGGGAGGTATTTAGTTATTTTGGTTGTTTTCCAGAAACTAGAAGTGGTCGTCTTTAAATTCAAAATGGTGTCCAGGGTCAATGTGTGGCTTTTATGCATCATCTAGATTACGGAAATATCCATATTGAGCATTATTCGGTCATTTTCGACTGTTTCCTAGAAGTTGCAATTTAGCAATTTAAAATGGTGCCTGAGGTCAATTGTTAGCTACATGCATCATTCTGGTTCCAGAGATACTCATATTGGATAGTATTTGTTTATTTTAGGCTGTTTTTCCCAAACCGGTAGTCGCCATCTTAAATTTCAAAATGGTATTTAAGATAATTTCTGGCATCTGAGCGTCATTCTGGTTGAAGAAAAGCCCATTTTGGTTGTTATTCGATCATTTTCGGCTGTTTCCCAGAAACCGGAAGTCGCCAACCTAGAATCCAAAATGGGGTCTGTGGTCGATTTCAGCTCTGCCCATAATTCAAAAATTGGCTAATATGCCATTGGCATCAAATCGAGAAAAACGCATTTTAAAGTTTTTCGTCGGTACAACGTATTTTGATTGTCCATGACATCTTTTTTATTGAGTATATCACCCTTCATATGTGCTGGAGCCTTGCCGTTGAGTTGATACTGAGAAATCTGCAGGAAAATTCCACCTGCCAAGTGTTTTTCACGCAGTAGCCGTTTTTTCAATTATAAACGAAAGGTCAGTTGACAAACTGGTGTGCAATTTGGCTAATATCCATACGATGTGAATTATATTGTGCTCGTTGGTGGTGAAAATGGTTTTAAATTTAATAAAACAACACTGAAGCACAAGTGAGGATGAAAAGGACGACGAGACAATGGTTTCGTGCAACAATATAACAATATAACGAATATATTATTATTCATGATAATCCCACAATCCACTTTCCAATTTTTTCTCATCAAATCCGGAACGAAATCTGAATCTTCTCTTTAATGTTACTTTTAATCAAAAAGCTAATTCGCATTTTTAAGAATGTAGATTCATGACAGAAGGAAACAGTCACGCATTTTGATCATTGGGTTTCGCGGCACAACAAATAAATTCATGTTGCAATTCTTCGTAAAAAGTCAAATTTGATGCAATGGCTTTACGATCGCTTACTTGTCGCCAGAAACCACCAGGCTACAACACACTTCCGAAAGTTAGACGAAATAAAGTACAGTAATGATACACTGGTTCGTGAACATGCCACAGGTAGAAACATATAGGGTATTAGCCAACTTCTCAATTATTTTGGATATTAGCCAAAATTGTTTCATGATTGCTGCCTTCCCAAATGCATTTTTTGACAATCGGCTTTCATAGGGACCTTGTTTAGGGTGTTTACCATCACGAGAAACTGTTTTCTCGATTTTGGTAAAAATGGCATATTAGCCAATTTTTGAACTATGAGCAGAGCTGCTGTGTATCATTCTATCCGGAGATACTCATGTTAGACGGAAATCGGCCATTTTTGGCTGTTTTCCAGAAACCAGAAATTGCCATCCTACAATTCATAATGATGTCTGAGGTCAATTTTTAGCTTCTTGCAACATTCTGGCTCCGGAGATACTCATATTGGGTGGTATTTGGTCACTTTGGGCTGTTTTTCAGAAACCGAAAGTCGTCATTTTGGACTTTAAAATTGCCTGTGAAATCAATTTTTGTTATCTGGGCGTAATTCTGGTTCCGAAAACGTTCATATTGAATTGTATTTGGTTATTTCCGGCAGTTTGCCAGACACTGGAAGTCATCATCTTAAAATTCAAGATTGTGTCTGTGATCAATTTTTGGCTTTTGTCCATCTTTCTGGTTCCGGAGATACTCATATTTAATGGGAATCGTCCATTCCAGACCGTTTTCCAGAAACCGGAAGTTGTCATCTCACAATTCAAAATGTTGTCTGAAGTCGATTTGTGGCTCCAGTGCATCATTACGGTTCCGGAAATACCCATATTGGGTGGTAGTTGCTCGTTTGCCGTTGTTTTTCCGAAACCGGAAGTCGCCATTTTGGATTTTATAATGACATTTGTAGACAATTCCTATCGATTTTAGCTTCTGAGTATCATTCTAGATCCGGATATTATTATATTGGGTGGAAATCGGCCAGTTTGGTTGTTTTCCAGAAACCGGAAGTTGCCATCTTACATTCCAAAATGTTGCCTTCGGTCGATTATGGAACAAATTTGTAAGCACTAAAAACATTCACCTGCCAAATATGGTTCCATTTAGTTGGGTAGCTCTCGAGATGTGCAGAAAGATGTGTGTTATTTGTATGGAACCCCTCCCTTCCAGAAAAGGGAGGGGCGTCCAGCTATTATGGACATATTTGTTACCCCTTAAAACATCCACATGCTAAATTCGGTTTTATTTGCTTGGTTTGTTCTTGAGTTGTGTAGAAATTTATGTTTCATTTGTATGGGACCCCTCCCTTCCAGAAGAGGGAGGGGTCTCAATCTATCATAGAAACCAATATCGGCATCAAAAACCCCTACATACAAATTTTCACGTCGATCGGTTCGGCAGTTTTCGAGCCTATATGGATCAGACAGACAGACCGGACTGCATTTTTATATGTATAGACTAGCTGACCCGGCAAACTTCGTACCGCCGCCATGAGTTTATTGACTGTTGTATTGGAAGAACTGAAATATCTTGCTGCTGCTAAAAACACATTCTCGAAATATGTTTTAGCTTTGATTTGTTTTTGATTTTTTTTTTTAATCCAGCGCTCGTAAAATTCTTAGTTTTTATTTCATTGAACATTATAAAGCACTTTTCAATCATAATCAAATAATTTCAATACATTTCTGAAAACAAACAGTCATTCTTTTAAATATTCTTAGGGAAATTATCACATTATCTATTCAAATATTCAAAAGCTTGGCTTAATGCAAATATAGTAATACCACAGACTAACAGACATAACACGTCGAACAAATTTTCAATAAAATCATCGTTCGGACGATACCAGTACTTCACGTTAGTAACACTAGCACCATCTGCTGCCGTGTTCGCGCTGCGTCATGTATTTCGACATCAGCGCTAGCGTTACTGCATGTGTCAAATGGAGATCCACGAAATATGCATGAGACTGCCTGTTATCCGATTAGAAATTTGAAATGATCGTTTTTAGTGGCGATGGAGCTAGGTTCCAGTGTTACGTCTGTTAGTCTGTGGTAATACCCTTCTGCCTGGACATTCTTACTGGAACAGGTTTCATAAAAAGCTTCAAAATTCTAATTCTAATTCAAGCTTAAAATTCGGGACTTTCGAAACATGTGAAAGTGGTCAAGGCGGTTCTAGCCGCTAAGTTCTATTTATTCCACAGTGTCGGGGTCAGGGTTACGTGAATATGCGACATAGAGCTGTCCATGTGAGAAGCATAAATACTCGAGGTTTATGCCACAAATTTTCAGTGACTGTCCTTGGGCTTTATCAATAGTCATCGCGAATGCGAGACGCACAGAAAATTGTAGACGTTTAAAATTGAACGGCAAGTCGGTAGGAGTAATCGGAATATACGGGAATAATACCGAGGGAATGTGCTATGCGTTATAACATCGAGTAAAACATAGAAACGTCAAATCTAATGTTTTTGCTTTTTTTCTGTTTTCTTGCTTGTGTTTGCTATTGATACAAAACTCTCGTTAATCCTTTTATTTTCGAATGGAAGGCTCATATATGAATTATATGGAGTTTTTCCTTAAGATTTCATCATTTTTTGGATAATAACCATATCCATTGTGTCTACTTAAGAAGCGCAGGGGCTAAGCCCCAACCGAAACAGCAAAATAATGAAAACAATCCGAGCGACATTGACGTTTTTGTATCAGGTTTGACGTTTTCGTATCTTCGATTTTATACTCTGTCAAATATACAGAAAGCCGGGACATCACGCAAATACAATCCCGACCTTCATCCAACCCCTTGAACCACGGGTTCGTCGATACCTTGGGAATTATGGAATGTAACCACCTTCCCAGTTCCCCCTTAGTCCAAGAATTTTGCCAACTGATGATCGTATTCTGACGTACAAATGCGAAAAATTCATTAAAGGCAATTGGTCTTTCATAAATATCACCGTTTGTTGCGCCCACCTTAGCCAAAGAGTCCGCTTTCTCATTGCCCGGTATCGAGCAGTGAGAAGGGACCCACGCTAAGGTAATCTGAGTAGATTTTTCGGATAAAGCACTCAGATGCTCCCGTATTTTCCCCAGGAAATACGGAGAGTGCTTAACATCTTTCATCGATTGGAGAGCCTCAATGGAACTGAGACTGTCCGTAAAGCTGAAATAATGGTCCGTGGGCATTTTTTCGATAATCCCTAGGGTGTACTGAATTGCAGCTAATTCTGCGACGTAAACAGAAGCAGGATTATCGAGCTTATGGGAGACGGTTAAATTGTTATTGAAGATACCGAAGCCAGTGGACCCATCAAGAAGTGATCCGTCAGTGTAGTACATATTGTCGCAGTTGATGTTTCGATATTTATTGGAAAAAAATTTAGGGATCTGCTGCACGCGTAAATGATCCGGGATTCCACGAGTTTCTTCTATCATGGATGTATCGAAAAACACAGTAGAATCAGAAGTATTTGATAAGTCGACACGATTTGGAATATTCGAAGAAGGGTTAATATTTTGGGACATGTGATTGAAATACAATGTCATAAAACGGGTTTGAGAGTTAAGTTCGATTAACCTTTCAAAATTTTCCGTCACGGGACGGTTCAAGACCTAACATTCGATTAGAATACGAGAAGACAGGCTCCAGAAGCGGTTTTTCAATGGTAGTACTCCAGCTAAGATCTCCAAACTCATCGTAAGGGTCGATTGCATGCAACCCAAGGCGATACGCAAACAACGATATTGTATTCGCTCCAGTTTGATCAGATGTGTGTTTGCTGCGGAGCGGAAGCAGAAACACCCGTACTCAATAACAGACAGTATCGTTGTTTGGTAAAGCCTTATAAGGTCTCCTGGGTGGGCTCCCCACCATTGTCCGGTTATTGTACGATGAAAATTCACTCTTTGTTGACATTTTTTCATCAGATACCTCACGTGACAACCCCGGGTTCCTTTAGAGTCGAACCAGACATTAAGTGTGTTTGAAGCTGAGCAGGTTCATGCTTCCTAGAAAAAACTACTATCTCAGTCTTATCCGGAGAGAATTCGATACCTAGCTGTAAAGCCCAAGCAGACAAATTGTCCAAGGTATCTTGCAATGGTCCTTGCAAATCGGCAGCTTTGGCTCCTGTGACAGAGATTACACTGTCGTCTGCAAGTTGTCTTATCGTGCATGAATTTGCCAGACATTCGTCGATGTCATTTACATAAAAGTTGTAAAGAAGGGGGCTTAAACATGAGCCCTGGGGAAGACCCATGTAGCTAATGCGAAAAGTTGCCGAATCGCCGTGCGTAAAACGCATGTGCTTTTCGGACAAAAAATTGTGCAAAAAATTGTTCAAAATTGGAGAAAATCCTTGTCGGTGAAGCTTACCCGAAAGAATGTCAATAGAAACGGAATCAAAAGCCCCCTTAATGTCCAAGAACGCAGACGCCATTTGTTCTTTGCGAGCATACGCCAGCTGAATATCTGTTGAAAGCAACGCAAGACAATCATTCGTCCCTTTGGCACGGCGGAAGCCAAATTGAGTATCTGATAGCAGACCATTTGATTCGACCCAATGGTCTAAACGACGGAGTATCATTTTTTCCATCAATCTTCGGATAGAGGATAGCATTGCAATCGGCCTATAAGAGTTGTGATCAGAAGCTGGTTTCCCTGGTTTTTGGATGGCGATCACCTTCACTTGCCTCCAATCCTGTGGTACAATGTTTTGCTCCAGGAACTTATTGAACAAGTTCAACAAGTGCCTCTTGGCATTGCCGGGTAGATACTTCAACAAGTTGAATTTGATTCTATCTAACCCAGGCGCGTTGTTGTTACAGGACAGGAGGGCAACTGAAAATTCTGCCATCGTGAAAGGTGATTCTATCGCGTCGTGGCCCGGAGACGCATAGCGAACAATGTTTTGCTCAGGAACAGAGTCCGGACATACTTTCCTGGCAAAATCAAATATCCACCGACTTGAAGACTCCTCGCTTTCGTTGACCGTTACGCGATTCCGCATTCTTCGGGCTGTGTTCCAAAGAGTGCTCATCGATGTCTCCCTCGACGTCTCGTTCACGAACCGACGCCAATATCCGCGTTTCTTTGCTTTAGCCAAACTTTTAAGCTTGGTATCAAGCTCCGAATACCGTAAATAGTCGCCAGGTATACCTCCCTTCTGGAAGGCCAAAAACGCGTCGGATCTTTGCGTGTAGACATCGGAGCACTCTTGGTCCCACCACGGAGTGGGAGGCCGTTCTTTGATCGTTACGCCGGGATATTTCTTCGTTTGGGCTTGCAACGCGGCGTCGAGAATCAAGCTCGCGAGGAGGTTGTATTCTTCAAGTGGTGGATGATGTTGAATCGACTCGACCGCTTTTGAAATCATTTCCTCGTATAACTTCCAATCGACATTCCGTGTGAGGTCATACGGAATGTCAATTGGTCGCATGCGAGTTGACCCGTTTGTAATTGAAATAAGAATAGGCAGATGGTCGCTACCGTGAGGATCGAGGATTACCTTCCATGTGCAATCCGACCGTAGCGACGTCGAACATAAAGATAACGCGATAACGCGTTTACAAACCGCCGCCAGTATCCGCGTTTTTTCGCTTTCATTAAGCTCTTCATCTGCCTGTCCAGTACCTCGTACTTTCGAAGCAGCTTAACCGAGCCATACTTTCGATAGTCATTATATGCCGAGGACCTTCGCGCGTACAGTTCAGAGCATTCTTTGTCCCACCACTTGGTAAGAGGACGCCGTCTAATTGTTATCCCGGGTATCGGTTTCGTCTGAGCTTGAGTCGCGGCGTCGATGATCAAGCCAGAAAGGAACGCGTATTCTTCCTCCGGAGGAACTTTCTCGTGAGACTCGAGATTTTCCGCTATAATAGTCTCATAACGCTTCCAATATTTGTTACGTGTGAGGTCGTATGACATATTGATTGGGTTCGCACCATTAGCAATTGAAATAACGATTGGAAGATGATCACTACCGTGAGGATCATTGATTACTTTCCACTGGCAATCTAACGCTAGTGATGTCGAGCAAAGGGATAGGTCAAGCACGCTTTCACGTGCTGGAGGATTAGGTACACGTGTCGCTTCCCCAGTATTCAAAAGTGCCATATTGAAGTCGTCGATCAAGTTACAAATTAAAGAAGATCGGGCGTCGTCGTATTGCGATCCCCATTGCAAACAGTGGGAGTTAAAATCTCCCAAAATCAAAAAAGGTGCGGGAAGCAATTCTGCTTTGTCAGAAAGTTGCCTCTGTTCAATCCGCACGGATGGAGGAATATATATCGAAGCAATGCAAAGGTCTTTTCTATTCATATTTGTTTGAATGGCAACGACTTCAATATTCGAGATCCGAGAGAGGTTGATTCTAAAAAAGGAGTAGCACTTTCTGATCCCTAAAAGTACCCCTCCACCATGTGAGTCTCGGTCTCGACGGTTAATGTTAAAATCGTGGAAATTGGGTTGATTATTTGAATTTAGGAAAGTTTCACAAAGCGCAAAAGCGTCACAATTATAAGTGTTTATTAAATGAGAAAATAAATCGAGTTTGGGGATGATACTTCGCAATTCCACTGTAATACAGTGATAAAATTCCTAACCTCTTTCGCCGTATTAGTCATCGAAAGATATGCTAGCTGAAATGAGGGGCCAAGTTGCTGCTAGTTGTTTCAAAAATGTTTTTACTGTAGGGAGAAGGGCAAGAAGAATGTTTTTAAGGGGATCTGTTATGTTGAATGTTTTGAATATCCAGTCCATAATATCAGAGAAATTTATAAACCCTGTTTCTTTTTTGTCTTCTGATCGAGAAATGGGTGCACGAGGGGTTTTTGGTGCCCCAGGAAGCGGTGGGTACTCCTGCATAGATTTGAAATTAAAACCGGGAGGTACTTGCTTCGGTTTTTCTTCACCGCTTCCTTTTTGCGTAGGCTTATTGGTCATTCCGCTAGGGGTTATCTTACGACCTTTGCAAGAAAGATTAGGAGAGTTTACTATTCTCTTCTTCCTAGATCCTTCTGGCATGGCATAAGAACACCCTTCGACGGGATCGTCAGATGTACCCTCATCGGTTGGCAAAAAGGAAAAGATGTTTCCTGTCGAGGGTTTCTCAGCTCTCTTTAGCATTTCTGCAAAAGAGCGCTTTGATCGTTCCTTGAGGGAACGCTTTATTTTCTCCTCGCGCTGTTTGTACGCGGGACATGCCGAAAGGTCATGCCGAGTTCCTTAGCAGTAAAGACACTTTTCAGTGTCCTCGTTGCAAGCGGTCTCAGCATGATTGCCTCCGCATTTGTTGCAGCGTACCTTGTTGCAGCAGTAGGTGGCTGTATGACCTAACTGCTTGCAGTTCATGCAATGTATGACACGCGGTACAAACAGGCGTACAGGCAGACGAACCCTGTCCAAAAGGACGTAGTTCGGCAGAGCAGATCCGGCAAAGGTTATCCGAAAGGAATCCGAAGGGGAGAATTTCTTCTTCCCTTCTACGATGGATACTGAATGCAGTTGCTTGACATCCAGTATTTTTACATTTTTCATTAAGGGGTTCTTGAAACAGCCAGCCCCATAACGAAAAATGTCATCGACTGTGAGATTCCCTTCGGTAATCACACCGTCGATCTCCGCGTCCTTAGAAGGGATGTACACGCGATACTCTCGCGTAAAGAGCTCGCAGCTAGCAATCGCGTTTGCTTGCTTCAAGCATCCCACGACAACTCGCAGTTTATTCGGTCTCACCTTGGTTGTTTCGGTTACGGCCGAAAACTTTTTTGCCAGGTCCTTGCCAATTTGTATAATGTTTAACGGCTTCTTTATGGGCCGGAAAAAGACCAAAAATGGACCTATAGCGGCATCTGGGTAAGCTTTTACCCGTACCTCCGGAGCCTTCGGTACTGGGCTAGGTACAGGGGAGGGTACAGGGGACGGTAGAGGGGAGGTGGCGGGGGAGATTTCGATTTCTTCCCCATTGGTTTCTACATCCAAGAATAATTCCACCTGCATGTTGTCCATTTTTTGCGGGAGCGTTTCGCTCTACCGCTAACTCGCGGTAAAAAACCGTATATGGAGGGGAATCAAAAAAAAGTTTACTAAATGAAAAAACAATTTGTTCAAATATAATCGTTCAAAATAAAAAAAAGGCAGTGGTAGTTAAAGGGTTAAAAAATGAAACACAATACTTAACAAGATAATCCTGACCAACGTACTGCCGTACGCTTCTCCGTGCTGCAAGCGGGGTAACCAGAATCTGGCGGTGCGCGGTGTCACAGAGGTGGCTTCACGTGCTGCAAGCGGGGATGGATGCGGCGATGCGGGGGATAGTTCGCCTGCCGCTATACTGTCGGCTATTGTCACCAAGGCTGGATCACTTTTCTGCTAGCGATGTAGCCAGCACCCGGCGGTGCGGGATATAATTCCTGCTGCTGTGCGCAGGCTATTATCACCATGGCACTGACTGACCCGAAAACAAAACCGTGACCGAAATGTATTGTTGAGCAAAATACGTGCGAATCGATACGGACTGAAATAATATGCGTCTATTCGCTTCGCAAGCAAAACAGCTTCTGAACATATTTTTTTATGACACAGATACTTTACAGAACTAGTTTCACTCTATATTTTATATACATTACAAGTAAATGATTCGTCATCTTTTGAAAACAGCTTCGTTTGTATCTTATTTTCTGAAATCGGAACAAAAGAGTAATACTTTTGTGTGGCAGCTATTATTATAGATTTTTTGAAAATATTGCTCCATTCTGTTACTCCTTGTTCATATTCTTCATATTATAACCAACTAAATGACATTTTTGATGAATTTTTATTACTTTTCTAATTAGACCAATCATACAATTCTTTTGCGCTTGTAATGGGATGTTCATGTTCTTTAGCTAAACTTGCATTTCCTGCCATTCGTTTTAATATGCCACCAATTGCATCGCATGGGCCTTTAACATGAGAAGTCGCAAAAAAAAATGCCACTCTGCATCGACGTTATATTTTGTTTTGAACTTGCAAAGTTTTTTCTATTTTTATATTGTGAGGCAGCTCCATCAGACATTATTATCGCTTTTTTCAACTCTATTGTTGTTTTCAAATAACTCATTAATTTGGCAAAGAACAGCTGAACCGCAACAGTATCATGATGGAGTACTTCCGATATTATGATGAAACTGATATTCTTAAGTGTTCCAGATTCTGAATAGTGAACAACGAAGGGATAAATGGTGGCTTGACTATCATTCCAATAACTACACGAATCACAAATTGATAAAGACGTATTAAAATGAGCTTGACTGTTCAATATTTTTAATTTTGCAATAACGTTTTCGTTTAATTTGCGTAAGCTTGATGAGCACCGATGATCAGGAAAGAGTTTACAGCATTTGGGCTTGGTGTATTCCATTTTCACTTTATTCATCTTCACAAAATGCAAACTGTTACTAACACATCTGGAGTAGTGCAATCGTATTTATATACGAAAACAGATATTATAGGTAACCCAGTAGTTATTGGTTGCGTACTTTACAAACAGTTATAATTAGTAAACAAGTAGGTAGTGTTGCACGACAACCATATTTTTTTATAAAACATTCGGCAAGGGGGAACGTGTAGGTAGGCTAAGGTTTAGCGCTTGAGTTATTTATCCAATCGTTTTGTTGTCAAAAAATGAATTGTATATTTTTGATCAAGCATTCCAATGAACATAGGCGTAGCCAGAGGGGGGCAGGGGGGGGGGCGTTGCCCCCCCCTAAATGTTGACATTGGTGCAGAATTTTGTTTTCAATAATTTTAATAGCACAAAATGACATCTTTAGCCCATAGAAACATCTGCGTAAGATAACAGCCAGATCAGAAATAATTGATTGAAATGCTTGCGCTATGTTGCGTGGAATTGCACAGGTTTTTCAGTTGATCCACCAAGGATATTGCAGCGGCAAAAGTACCGGGCAAATCCACCTGCATCAACTAGCTTGGAGTATTGGAACCGAGCTGTGACAATTCCTTACCTTGATTCTCTCGTAACCTCACTGGAAACACGGTTCGATGAAGATAGTGCACCTGCCTACGCGTTGTCCTTGCTGCATCTCGCTAACGTAATACGTATGTCGTTGGAAGAGTTCAAGCGCAAAACCGAAAATTTCGTAATTTTTTATGAAGTTGACAATTTTGTTGGAGAGGTGGAAGTTTTGTATTAACATTGTAGCAGTATGAGAGCAGATCGTAAGAACTTGGAAGAGTTGGATCTTATAGACCTGCTAGCTAAAGCCCGTTCTTTCTTCCCTGCGACTGAGAAAGCAGGTAAAATTGCACTTGCTCTACCATGGAAACATGCACGATTGAACGCTCGAACGAAAACCTGGCTAAGGTCAACAATATTTGAACAGTGGTTGAGTGCTCTCTGCTAGCTGAGTGTTCATCGGCAGATGGTCAACAACAATCGTGAAAAGACACATGAACCGCTTCCGGAACGTTTGACGTTTGATGCTCGAAGATTTTATTGAGAATCTTGACTGTGTCTTCAATCTTCACGTCCTTGGGAAGCTTTGAAAAGGTCCTGGTAGCGGTTAAACAACAACGTCCGAACGTAACTCTGTTTTCTTCGTCGAGAACAAACTCTATGATGTTCGAAGAGAGAGAGACTCCAAAATCTGCTCCGGGGTTTGATACTGACGCTGCTGATGCTGGACCGCTATCCGCTGTAACATTTGAGCCATCTTGTGAATCATATCTTGAATTCCCGGTTGCGGCTTGGACAGAGAATAATCAGATTTTCCACTCTGATGTCAAGGACAACTTTTCACTGGTTGCCTTGATGTAACAATCACTAAAGACTAGTACAGTAACTGTTCGCTAACTGGGAGCTGTTTAACTGGGCTGCTTTTTAACTGGGCGTTCGCTAACTGGGCTATAGAGATAAGTGACATTTCACCCACGCACACTACGAAACATGTAAACCCGTGTAAAGTTGCTTTTGTTTCCTCCAAACTGTAAATCATCGCATCTCGTTGTTTCGACTTTTATCACTTTTTACCATTTTTGGTCGATTATATTCAGCAGCTTCTTCCGATTTCTGATCACGAATGAAAAAAATCATTCAGAAACAGGTTCAAAACATATAATGAGTTTTCAACTGAACATTTGTCCAGCTGCTTAAAACATAGCATTGTAAACAAAACAGCTATTTGTAGATATTTTCCTCAACTAGTGGCTCTAATACATTCGTACGTTAAAAGGTCTATAGCCCAGTTGAAAAGCAGATGAACGTCAAAAATCAGCGTTTGGCATGTCCCTGTCAAAACGAGATAGGGGCACATGAATAGTAAATTGAGATTGATTTTTTCAGTTCAATGGATTCTGGTTGTCATCACACATGCGATCCACTAGATATTCATCTATTTGGTTCCAGGTCAAATAAATGTTTTATGAAAACAACATGTTTCCAGGCAACGGTTAGTGCAAATAAAGCACACGCAAGGCTAACAATTTATTTTTTCTCATTATCTGTTCATCAATCAGGATTTTTAGTGTATTTGCTTAAAACATTTTACAATTTTACAATCGCTGAGAGTTTTGCCTAGCACCATTACATCGAAATCCCCCTCGATATTTGACGACATTTGAAATGTCAGCCCAGTTAGCGTGCGACATTCGTTAACTGGGCTAGGCCCTCAGCCCAGTTAGCGAAGGAACAGTGTATTTATTCCTATTTTTCAAAACACACTAAAGTCGCTTTTTACGCGGGGGATACGTGCCGCGTAAAAAACGCGTAAATTCCGGAATCCGCGTAAAAAAACGCGTAAATTTCGAAATCCGCGTAAATTCCGAAATCTACGTAAAAAAAGCCGCGTAAAAAGCGACCTTAGTGTACCATTTTTGTACTTCTAAAATTTTGAAGAGCTTGCCCCCCCCCCCACCTATTTGAAATTCTGGCTACGCCCATGCCAATGAACGTATGGTTTTTGCTGGAGAACCATGGACAAATTAAGAAAAACGTGTATTTTCCGAAATATAATTAATTTTTCGAGCTTAAATTTAAAATAACTCGAAAACCGATGCCTTTAGAATGTTTACTACCTACCTACTTTGATTCAAAATGACTCTCTGCATCTTTTAAAATCATCAGAATACAAATATTTTGAAAAAATGTTTAAATTAGAATTTTTATAAAAAAATTAATCTACCATAAAAAAAATATTTTTCATTCCTCCATCCTGGACTTTTTTTTTAAAAGTTGCGTATTAACGTCAAGTTTCTTTAAAAAAAAAAAAAAAAAAAATTCAACTCTTTTTTTAAATTGAAATTTAATGTTTATTTTTAATTTTTTTTGGTCAAAAAAATTTTTTTTTGTACAGTGTATATTTTTTTATGGTGCATTTTTAATTCCCTACAACTCCTTCTCAGACAGTTTTTCTATACAACCAACGGTTTCTGGGCTACAATGCTTCGAATAAAACCAATGCCAAAAGGCATACGCCCTTTTATAATGTAACTCATGAGTGTAAAAAATCTCTCCATCTGTGAAAAATGCTCAGTTTGCTAAGCCAAATACGTGTGCAAAGTTTCATTCAAATCAAAAATAGTCGATATTCGACCATAGGTCATTTCGCGCGATCTTGCTCACTACAAAAATCGTTTTGCATTGTTTTAATTCAATCAAACTGTTTCTAACATGAATAATAGACTTGATGATTTATTTTCATTAAACAACGCTTGCTCGAAAACATTGACAATTTTCGTTCTCAGGACCGGAACGGAGCCAATAGCACTGGATTTAAAACAGACCGGAACCATCTTGTTCCGATTCTCGACCGAACTGGACCCAAATCCGGACGCAACTTTCCGTTCCGGGCGGACCGGAACGGAGCCAATAGCACTGGATTTAAAACAGACCGGAACCAACTTGTTCCGATTCCCGACCGAACTGGACCCAAATCCGGACGCAACTTTCCGTTCCAATTTTGCACATATTGAACAATTGAAAGCGTTTTTTATTGACTTGATAAGCAAGCCTGAAAAAATAGCCAAATAAATTTGCCGAACATTCAACTTATTATTGTGGTTTGAATTTTGGATTTTGCAATCTTTTCGCTCCCACATTTGGCGCCCTCCAATGATTGACGAGCAGGCGACCGCCTGCTTCGTCTTCGCCTTAACCCGCCTCTGTGCCAACCCCAAGAGCTCTTTATAATTACCACGAACTTCATTGCGTTTGAGCCGGTTTGGACAAAATTGCTTGATTTGAGCGCTGCCTTCATCGGAAATTTTCGAGCGAACTATTGAATCATTATCTGTGAATGAATTTCTTTTCGAATTTCTTTTCGAATCATTTTTGCATACAGGTTTAGAGATATGATGACAACAAGTATCATTGGTTAGTTTTCGACCGAGCGAATCACTTAAAAAACGCACTGCAATCTTGCCCGAAATATTCTTCTGTATTATAAACTCCTTTGACTATATTTTTGCCGGAACACGAGCAAATTTTGGGTGCGGTTTAACAGAAACTGCAAGAGGAGGACGTGACTCTTGAGTATTCCGTAAACATTCAATACCCAAAAGGAACAGACTTCTTTATTTACTAAAACTCATCGAGCTTATAATTTATCTTTTGTAAGAAATCTACTGAATTCTCTGCGATTGGATTCCGCTGGAAAATCGCCGAAACACTCAGTTTATATAACCGAGGGGTTGTCAGACAAGTTTGCCGCCTCTCGGTTAGGTTTGCCAAGAGCGCAGCCAAATGCGTACCGAGATTCTCGGTATAAATTGACATCTGACAAATGTTGGTTTCCCGAGATTCTCGGCCAAGTAGATTCAGCCGAGATAGTTGCCGAGCACTGGGCTGTCCAAATTTCAGCACAAATGATGCCGAGATTCGGCATTTTTCTACGTGTGTGGTTAATTTTTATGTATTTTCACAGATCTTTTGGAAACGTTACATGTGGAAACAGTCGAAGCAATGGCTAGATTTGAGTGCATTTCAGAGAAATGGAAGGAAATCAAAGAGTTAAAAGATCCAATGGGTATAAACGATGAGTTGCAGTTACAAAAACATAGGATTAAAGATTTAATGAAACAAAAAGATATTATAATCCAAGAATGCCAGAAAGAATTAAATGCAGCAGATGAACGCTATACAAGAGACTTGCTGAAACAAACAACTGATATTCATAGTCTTATTTCGAGAATAGATGATCAAATCGAAATAATCAAACGCGCGTTTAAAGAGCACGTAGATTTATTAGAAAATACAAGTAAGTAAAATTAAATATTTAATTTTTTTTTAATAATTTGTTTTCTTTTAGTTGATGACGAAAAGCAAACATTGTGTATGTCAGCATCTAAAAATTGGGACGATCTATACACAAGACGTGCAGTGAATGAACGTATAAAAATTAAACAAGAGATAGAGAGGGTAATTTTTTTAATGCATTATTCGTGTTGACGGAATTGGAAAAGAACGTACATGTTATTGTTATCACTGGGGGACTTTCATATAAATCTTGTAGCACGCCAAAATCGTCTAGCGACGATGGCGTACTTAAGTTTCAAAAGTTATTCAAAGCTAACGCCAGGAATTTCCGTTCCGCACTTGACCGTAAAAATGAGCGATTTAAGCGCCACCTCGAATGAGGATCGCTCACCAATGTTTAATTGCCCGGTATGAGACCTAACCTTAGGTAGGTGCTTGTTCAAACGCGTCAAAGCGGTCCGGCTGTCCCCAACTTCCCCCTCACTAGACTCTCACGACCATCATTCACGGATTCACCCTTCTCATCCGAAAGCAAGCTTTCCCTAAAAGCTTCTCTTTAACATCATGGGAGTTTTCCCCTCTTGTCGGCATACGCAAATACGGCAGTGGTCACGTGGTCACCCTTCAAAGCGAAATTCGCAAGCATGGGTTCAAATCAAAACGATACGCGCGAGCGGAAATCTTTTCAGGTGGGCTAATCACCAAAAAAACTACACAGCGTAATAGAGAGGCATTAGGTAATATTTGCAAGAAATAATTTACACATGGTTATTCTAGTTGAATCACAATCTTTTTCTAGTAAACAACAACAATATCGCACGCAAGCCTGGGGGGCTTATGCGGTCTCGATCAACTAGATTAGTTGAGAGAATTCGTTATCGATATTGTTTTTGGCACATTTTGCATGTGTAGGATAAGTACAACGATACACTGTGCCCCAGTGCTGAGTCGAGAAAATTTCCAGCTCGAAAAGATCCTCGACCTGATCGGGAATCGAACCCGATATCACAACCGTGTGGGAGAGCTAGCCGACCGACATCGCTAACCACAGAACCACGGGGGCCACACTTTTTTTTTCTTTTTCTAGTAACTCTCGGTTTTTATCATCCTTCTTTTCCCTATCCTATCTGTGCGTGTCTTTACTGATCTACCGGACCATTGTCTATCGCTTAACAAAGCGTTTGCCAAATCGCCTGCATGCAATCTCAGCAGCGAACAAATTTCATCTTCGAATATATGTACGTTCAATTTGGCGACGTTCTCTGACCGTCGGTCACATGTGCACACGGACAATCGAATAAAACAAATGAGCTCAAAGGAGTACTTACAGGCCTGTAGCAATAGTTTGTTGGGGGAATACCTCTGGCTGTGCCTTACAGCGTGTGGTACGGCGAATGATAGGCAGCAACGATGCGATGAGGTTCGCTGCTTCGGCGCGCGTTGCTTACTGCTGGTGCTATCCTAAGCCACCTAGCAGGGTGGGGAGGATCCTGTGAATTCGCCTGTATCTCGATGATCGTTTGATGTGGGCGCGATGGTTACGGCGCGGCCCTTTCTGGCCCCGATGATGGTGGGGCGGAATTTGCGCACGGTAAACCCAACGGAAAAAATGTGGCGGTGGTCGATTGGCTATATTGAAGAAAGAAAGCCGTCGAACGGCTGTTCGGCGAGGATTAAGACACGCACTTTCCTACACGCACAGATTCTTATACCTTTCTTCTCTTGGCACAAACGAAACTAGCCTAGCTATGAGAAGGTTTCTAATTCTGTTGAATCTCACTGCAAAGAATCTTGATGATTAGCACTCTTGAAAATTTGAACAAGTTAAACTGTCCCTACTTCGACGATCGCGAACACGCGAGGCAAGGCCACACTTCCGATACCTTATTAGGTTTACTGGAAAATGGACGAGAAAATCTCGAGCCCTCAGCTAAATAGTTTTCCGAAGTCTACAGGAAGTGCGTCACCTCCCAACGAGTTGGACAAATTCGTTAGCTATAGATCGTTCCTGAGCAATGCATCTCGCTCTTACGGGTTTCATTGGATCTTGCCATCCCACTTTGCCCGCGTTTGGAGGACACGATGTCAATCTAATCTCTGAGCTTGATTCGGTCCTGGCAGTTTCTTTAATCCGTTTAAAGAGCATTTCTCTCGAGACCTCACGGATCACATTGCGTAACGTCGTATCCCCTGGGTGGCATATCTTTATGCGCTGCCTAATCCAATTACGTCTGGATTATTATACCAGTTCAAGTACCCTCAGTCGACTAATATATTTCAGTGGTCGAGCTAGACTGTTTGTGATTACCAGATCTGTTCGTTCCTCTTAACTTTAATATTGATTTTAACATTTTATATATACAACTAGGAAAAGGTTACTTCTTAAATTAGTTGTGTACAAATTATACCTAAGGTACAATAAGTGTACCTGTTACAATCTTTACACCAATTGTAAATGTCATAAAATATAATACTTGGAAGTTGTGTCATAAAATAGTGATTGAAAAACGTGCTTTACGACCTTGAAGGGCATTACTCAGAACTGTACTGA
Source organism: Wyeomyia smithii (assembly GCF_029784165.1). NCBI lineage: Eukaryota > Metazoa > Arthropoda > Insecta > Diptera > Culicidae > Wyeomyia > Wyeomyia smithii. The sequence goes on along the minus strand of NC_073695.1, from coordinate 159,100,508 downwards.
CGACGATTTTAAAATTTAATCTCACGTCTCTTAATCTCACGTCATAACGAATCGAATTGTGTACTCAGATCCTATGGTGCATTTTTTTAAAATAACGGTCTGTGGGAGCACCGTGAGCGAGTGGGACGAGGGGTTATGTGTTCCCCTTTCGGTGCTTCATTTGAAGATGTTGAGGCGGCTATAAACTTCAGGACTATACTGTCGCTGTCAAAACTCATAGATTTGCTGCATACCCAACATCTCAACGGTCTGCGATTCCCCTGACAGATATGAAAGAAGTCGAGAAAAAATTCCATTTAACTTGAAATGGTTGCAAGAATAACCTTTACTCTCACATTAGTAAGAGATAGCGTGATGTCATCCCCTTGATAAACTTATGATGGAACCAAAGTTATCGAGAGTTTGGGAATTGAAATTGAAACAAGTTTTGGCATTTTATTTATAGCCGCAGTGTATTTGCCTCTTCAATGCACTGATGAGCGAAAAAATTAATTCAAGGGAGATTTGCAAAAACTCACAAGAAATAAATCTAAATTTTTAATCATCGGTGATTTTAATGCGAAACATCGATCTTGGAATAATGCTCAAAGCAAATCCAACGGAAAAATATTGTTTAATTCTTCTATTAGGAATCCATCTACAATTGATTTGGTACTAACAAATCAAATTCATTCATGCAGTGATTTATTAACTCATGCTGACTTTGATTCTGATCATCTTCCCATAACAATTTCTATTTCCCATGAAATTATTTTAAATCCCACTAGATCTGTGTTAAATTATCACAAGACTAATTGGGATAGATATCGTTCTACGATCGAAGAAAATTTTAATGGTGATATTATTTTACAAAATAGTGCTGACATTGACAGAGCATTAGATAATTTTAGCAGCTTAATACTCAATGCTCGGAATTTATCAGTTCCTAAGGCTCGAGTGAAATTTAATGCACCAATTATTGACAGTGAACTTCAACTTCTTATACGTTTGAAGAACATACGGAGACGTCAATACCAAAGATCTCGTGATCCTGCTTTGAAAATTATTTTTCAAGAATTTTCTTGCGAAATGAGAATTTCATGAGAGAAGTTGAACAACTAAAACCTTATTCAAAACCTTTCTGGAAGCTTTCGAAGGTTCTTAAGAAACCTTCGAAGCCCATTCCAGTCCTTAAAGATGGTGATTGCATTTTTCTAACGAATGAACAACCTCAAAAACTTGCTCAGCAGTTTGAGAGTGTTCATAACTCAAATTTGAACGTAGTAAGTCCTATTGAAAATGAAGTAAACCAAAAGTATGATCAGATCACCACCCACGAATTTCCTTCTGAAGAGGTATTGGAAACAAACTTGATTGAGGTGCGAACTATTCTCAAAAAATTCAAAAACATGAAAGCACCAGGAGATGATGGAATTTTTTATATCCTCATCAAAAGACTTCCCGAAAACTCTTTAAATTTCTTGGTAAAAATTTTTAACAGATGCTTTGCACTAGCACATTTTCCTACGAAATGGAAAAATACCAAAGTTACTCCAATTTTAAAACCCGAAAAGAATCCAGCTGAGGCATCAAGTTAGCGACCAATTAGTTTACTTTCCTCTATTAGCAAACTTTTTGAAAGAATAATTCTTAATAGAATGACAACACATATTAATGAGAACTCAATTTTTGCAAATGAGCAGTTTGGTTTTCGTCATGGGCATTCCACTACTCATCAGTTACTTAGAGTAACAAATATGATTCGAACTAATAAATCTGAAGGCTATTCGACTGGAGCTGCTCTTTTAGATATAGAAAAGGCATTCGACAGTGTTTGGCATAAAGGTTTAATAGCTAAAATGTCAAATTTCAGTTTTCCGCTTCACCTCACAAAAATGATACAAAGTTATTTAACTGACCGCACTCTTCAGGTTAACTATCTAAATGGTAAATCTAATAGATTGCCTGTTAGAGCTGGTGTGCCTCAGGGGAGTATCTTGGGCCCAATATTATATAACATTTTTACTTCTGATCTTTCTGATTTACCACCAGGTTGTGAGAAATCTATGTTTTGTGACGATAAAAGCATTTCCGCAAAAGGAAAAAAGCCTTCGTGTTATATGCAGTCGGCTACAAAAAAGTTATGATATATTTTCTTCATACTTGCAGAAATGGAAGATTTCCCCTAATGCTTCTTAAACACAGTTAATTATTTTTCCTCATAAGCCAAGAGTTTCATTTCTCAAACCCACCAATAACCACGTTATCAAGATGAACGGTGTGGTCTTAAATAGGTCTGATCAAGTTAAATACTTAGGGCTAATTTATGATAAGAATCTTACTTTCAAGGAGCACATTGAAAATATCCAGTCAAAGTGCAATAAGTATATCAAATGTTTATTCCTCTTATCAACAGGAATTCTAGCCTTTGTCTAAAGAATAAACTGTTATTTTACAAACAAATTTTTAGGCCAGCAATGTTATATGCAGTTCCCATTTGGACAAGTTGCTGTGCAACCAGGAAGAAGACACTTCAAAGGATTCAGAATAAACTTTTAAAAATGATTTTGAAGCGCCCTCCCTGGTTTAGCACGAACGAGCTACATAGGCTCACTAATGTAGAAACATTAGAAAATATGTGAAGCCAAATTATCAACAAATTCCGACAAAAAACGTTGCAATCCTTAATTGCAACGATTAGCTCATTAGCTCACTTCATAGTCAGTAAGATAGTTTTAAGTTTATTTTAAGTTTTGTTTTATTCTTTTTTTTTCCTTGACAAGTAGGTTTAATAATTTTCCTACAATTCATTAACTTAACTGCGAAAGCTAATAACATTCAATAATATAAAAAAGCGTACATATATATATATATATATTTATATATATATATATATATATATATATATATATATATATATATATATATATATATATATATATATATATATATATATATATATATATATATATATATATATATATATATATATATATATACTAGTTGAACGTTCCCGGCGATGTTCGGGATCAAAAGTTTCAAAATTAGGAATCATTTTTTATAATTCATTGCATTATTAGCACTTCAAAAATATTTCAGATCTTATACGTCCATCATCACTTTAAGTACTTAAACATTTTGAGAACGCACAGAACGGAAATACCAATATTGGATTGAATTTTGTGATTTGGGGATGTTTTACAGAAACTGTAAGTCGCCATTTCGGATTTCAAAATGACGTATGGAGTTCGGAAGTTTCGGACGTATTGAAATGGTTGGCCAAATACCACTTTAGATTATTTTCCTGAAACCATAAGTCGTTATTTTGGAAAATGTCATGTGGGGTCATCCGAGTTCCGAATATACCACACTCGGGTGATAACCGGATATTCGTCAATCGTTCACAGTAAAACATCTTTTTATGTAACTTTTACAAGAAAGAAATCAAAGTAAGAAGAATTTAGCGTGACATGCTTAGTTCTCCTCTATAATCATATATAAAGAGATAACATGTGAATTTTTATAACGAAAATGTTTGTGGATGTCCAAGGAACACGTCTGAGAAGAAGTTAACGTTTTAATCCACATAACTACGTAGAAATAAAAAAAAATAAATTAAACCAATGAAATGCGGCTTTTACTCCAGCCAAATGTGCCAAGATCTAGTTTTGGTAAAAGTAAAAAAATATTTAGAATTCCGCAATGTGTTACTATTCGTAAAACTACGAAAACATCAGAAATGTATTTTTTTTCTGCTCGACTCGCACCACATTAAAACATAAATTCTTCTGCAAGAAAATATCTGCAGATGTTGAAGGAACAACGAACATTTTATTGAAAATAAAAAATTAATTAACAGGCGAATTGAGCTCATGATCAAAAAGTCAAAATTTTGCATGCATTATATGTATAATAAATATAAATTTTAAATACTACAAGGTATACAACCCTAGGGGTTGTATGAAATGATGACGTAGGACTAAATATATATATTATATGCTGCGATAAACTGTTCATAGGCAACACTACCGTTTATATTTGATGGTCGTTATTGTAAAAATAACGATGCCAGAATACATAAAAATTTCACACCAGTTGTAGTATTTTGAAAATTCTCATAACTCTTATTTTCGAGCATTTATAGTTCTGAAAAGAACTGATTCCATAATCTTCAGCTCGAAATGTGTGCTACAGAACGCTGATGATCGCACCACCACCGGTAGCATTGAATATTTTGTTGGCCGCGCATAACAGTTGCTCTCCGCTGTGCCCTCCAGTAGCTGTGCCAGCAAAATATCATGCAGCGTACGATGGTAACTGTTGCTGCCGTATGCAAAATAAAGGTAAGGTGTTCCGCAGTGCCTGGAAGTTGGCTCGTATGCAGCTCTCGTTTCCTTATGTCGCGTACCTCTAACAGCTATACTCCACTCGCTATTGTGTGACAAACTAGACTGAAGCTAAATTTTCTACACGCAGTCTTTTGTATCAAGTTCAGCGTAGATTTTTGGCATGAGGGCGTGGCCACGCAGCTTAGATAAAGAGAAATGGAACAAAACACTTTGTTGAGTCAGAATATATAGGCAGTGGAATTTATTCCGTCAATGTTATTGATATCCGTGCTCGGGAAACAAGAGAATAGCAAGGAAAATGTATGGGAAAGCTTGACCTTGGAACTTTTCACCTATTTTCACCATCAAGCAGTAAAGCAACAATGTTAAACATTATATCAAACAATTGTTACACATTTTATCTATCCACCGACATATAAATGACTAAGATGCATTGAGTCGTTCGCTTGCTATAATCGTTTGAAATCTGACGCAACATTTGCCAGTTTCAGTTTCAATTTTACAAAATGTAATCTAGTATAGAAAACAAAGACGTAGTCCTACGTCAAAAGAGTATTTTAAAGTGTTTTTCTGTATGCAGAAAATCATCTTCAAACATACGTAGTTTTTAAAGTAATATATCAACTCTTAGCAATGAGATACCTATTATTATTCCTCAAATGTCTTTCCTGAACATTAACAAACATTTCAATGAAGAACAATTACATATTATAGCTTTGAATTTAGATATAAAGGCGAATTGAGTTCAAATATTCATGATTTTGCTTGTTTAACGTAGTGTTGTGAATAATATCTCAATTTTCAGTAACCAAAAATCTGTTATTTTTACTCATATATCACTCATACTCATATATTAAAAAATCATATATCGTAGCTTTGAATTAAGATGTAGAGACAAATTGAGCCAAAATATTCATGATATTGTATGTTTTACTTAGTTTTATGAATAATATCTCTATTTTCAGTTACCAAATAACTATTTTTTATCTCGAATGTCATTCAATATCAACGAACATTTTATTGAAAAAAATCACGTGTCATCGCTTTGAATTATGATTTAGAGACAAATTGAGCCTAAAAAATTATGGTTTTGCATTTTTCATGTGGTTTTGTGGAAAATATTTAAATTTCAAATAATCAGATACCTATTATTTTTCCCTCAAATATCTTTCCTAAACACAACGAACATTTTACTATAGTAAACATCATAGATCACTGCTTCGAGTTTTGATTTAGAGGCAAATTCAACATAAAAGCCATAATTTTGCATGTTTCACGTAGTTTTGTGAATAATATCTCGAGTTTTCGTACTCAGATACCTGTTATTTTTTCTCAAATGTCTTTCTTAAACATCAACGAACATTTTAATAAAAAACAGAATCACATGTCATCGCTTTGAATTTTGCTTTGGAGATGAATTGTATAAAAAGTCATAATTTTGCATGTTTTACGTAGTTTTGTGAATAATATCTCAAGTTTTAGTGATCAGATACTAATTATTTTTCCTCAAATGTCTTTCCTGAACATTAACAAACATTTTAGTGGAAAAAGAATCATGTGACATCGCTTTGAATTTTGATTTAGAGGCAAATTTAGCACAGAAAGTCATAATTTTGCATGTTTTACGCAGTTTCGTGAATAATTTCTCAAGTTTTAGTAATTAGATACCTATTATTTTTTCTCAAATGTCTTTCTTAAACATCAACGAACATTTTAATGAAAAAAAATCACATGTCATCGCTTTGAATTTTGATTTGGAGACGAATTAAGTATAAAAAGTCATAATTTTGCATGTTTAACGTAGTTTTGTAAATAATATCTCAAGTTTTAGTGATCAGATAATAAATATTTTTTTTTTAAATGCCTTTCCTAAACATTAACAAACATTTTAGTGAAAAAAGAATCATATGTCATCGCTTTGAATTTTGATTTAGAGGCAAATTTAGCACTGAAAGTCATAGTTTTGCATGTTTTACGTAGTTTTGTGAATAATATCTCAAGTTTTAGTAATTACATACCTATTATTTTTTCTCAAATATCTTTCCTGAACATCAGCGAACATTTTCATGTTAAAAAACCTACATGTCATCGCTTATTATTTTTGATTTAGAACGATTCAAGATGATGATAATTACTGTACACCTCAGAGACTGAGGGAATAATATCAATAAGATCAAGCGTTACGGAATTCCATTTTTATATAGTAGATATATATATATATATATATATATATATATATATATATATATATATATATATATATATATATATATATATATATATATATATATATATATATATATATATATATATATATATATATATATATATATATATATATATATATATATATAATACAGTAACTGTTCGCTAACTGGGTGCTGTTTAACTGGGATGCTTTTTAACTGGGCGTTCGCTAACTGGGCTATAGCCCAGTTAAAAAGCAGATGAACGTCAAAAATCAGCGTTTGTCGTTGTCAAAACGAGATAGGGGTACATGAATTGTAAATTGAGATTGATTTTTTCAGTTCAATGGTTTTGGTTGTCATCACATATTCGATCCATAAGATATCCATCCACTAGTTTCCAGGTAAAATAAACATTTTATGAAAAGAACATGTTTCCAGGCAACGGTTAGTTCGAATAAAGCACACGCAAGGCCAACAACTTATTTTTTCTCATTTTCTGTGCATCAATCAGGATTTTTAGTGTATTTGTATAAAACATTTTCCAATTTTCGCTGAGGGACTTTGCCTAGCGCCATTACATCCTAATCCCCCTCGGTATTTGATGACATTTGAAATGTCAGCCCAGTTAGCGAGCGACATTCGTTAACTGGGCTAGGCCCTCAGCCCAGTTAGCGAACGAATAGTGTAGTGTTGAAATGTCACTATTTGTGGCTTATGATGGAAACATATAATCGATACTGCGTACACATTGACATTATTATATTCAGAGATGCAATAAGCAAAGTGTTAACCAGAAGGATTGCGTTAAGTAGTGGTTAAGATAAAGTGCCCAGACGTCCCCAATAAAATTGGTGTCCCTTGTTTGAACACTAATTATCTGGTCACTTTACTGGCGGTACCCGCATAACTGTCTCTTATTGATTTTAGTCACAAATGAGTTATCATCGGGAATCGACTTTTGATTTTCATCATATTTTTCGAAAAATAAAAACACTGAAATTGATACTTTTGTATGGAAAAGCATGGAAAAATGCCAAGTTGTATTGTCCCATGTTGAAAATACACGCCTATTTTGTTCCATATGGAATGAACCCGCATTACAGTCCCAAACTGCGAACATATAACTTTGATTACCTTTTTTTCCTCTCGGTATGCCTGAAGGGCACTGGGTACTAAAATGCCACTGCGACATTCTTGCTGATTGTCTTTTGTGGCGAGCCCCGACTGCTGTGCACAGATTACGGATTGCTCGTACTCATTGATGGAGTAGAACTGTTTTGTTGTAAACCTGTACCCTAATCAGGTACAACATAGTTTATGAAACTAATTACATGTTTGGGATTAGAGCTCCACACTTGGTATGGAGTTAAAAGGTAGCTTCCTAAGAAGTTGTACCTAGAGGAAGCAAGAGCTACGCAAGAGCAAAGCAAATGCTCTGAACTCTGGTTCAGATTTGCAGAATCGGCAGGTGTCGTTCAACACTACACCGATTTTCTTTAAATGATAAAAAGCGGGACAGTGTCCGGTAAGGAGTCCCGTGATTATCCGTAGGTCACTACGATTTAGACTAAGTAGCTTTCTGGCGGTTCCAGGGTTCGGATAGATAAACTGTTTAGCTTGTCTACAACCCTGTGCCTGTTGCCATTGGGATACTATTTCTAGCCTTTCCCAAGTTAGTAGTTCGCTTTTGATAGCGGAAATGGACGTACCCAGAAACGGCTCGGAGCCAATAAACCGCTGAGCTGATCCCTGTCTTGCTAGGTAGTCAGCGTGTTCATTACCCTCGACTCCGCAGTGTCCGGGCACCCAAAACAGAAAAACTGAATTCTGTCGGGAAAGTTCCCGTAGAGTTTCAATGCATTCCCAAACAAGCTTGGAAGCGCATTTGACGGACTTAAGTGCTTGTAGTGCTGCTTGACTGTCCGAGAATATACCGACTTTCGCATGTCTGTAGTTGCGTTGCAGACATATTTTTGCGCAGATATATATGGCATATACCTCTGCTTGAAAAACGGTGGGCCATTTTCCCAGGGAAAACGTTTCCCTGATACCGGGTCCGTATATACCAGATCCCGTTAGGGATCCCATTTTCGAGCCATCCGTATAAAAACTGACGATGCCAGGTGGAAGATTAGGACCTCCATTGTTCCACATAGAGCGGTTTGTTTCAATCACTCTATATGGAATATCCTAACGTCCATCCAGTCGAAGACTGTGGTTAATAGCGGAGTTAGTTTGAACTCCCTAAGTATGCGAAGGTGGCCGATTTGGTCACCTTCAAGTATAGTTTTCCTCCTTTGCAACCTTGGAGCGCCAAGCTCTGCTTCCTTTTTCACATGAAGATGTAGAGGTAGTAGGCAAAGCATAGCTTCCATGGCTGCAGTTGGAGTTGTTCGCATAGCGCTGGTAACCGAAAGACATGCAAGTCTTTGTACTTTTTTGAGTTTGGCTTGCGCAGTCACTTCGTTCACCTTAGGCCACCACACTAGGGTAGCATAGGTGATTCTTGGTCGGGCAATGGTCTTGTAAGACCAGAGTGCCAAGTCTGGTTTCAGTCCCCAGGTTTTACCGAACAGAGTTCTGCAGGCCCAGATCGCTGAGATCGCTTTCTTAGCGGCATGATCCAGTTGTGCAGACCAGTTCAGTTTCTTGTCCAGAATAATTCCGAGGTATTTGACTTCATTGCTGAAGCCCAGTCTAACTCCATTCAGTATTGGAGGAGTGATGGAGATCTTCCTTTGTCAGCCGAATGGAATTAGGACTGTTTTTAAGGGGTTTATGTTTAGGCCCTCCTGTAAACACCATGACATGGTGGTATTCAGAGCCGTTTGCATTCGGCTCGACAGAGTTGCGTCATCTTTACCTCTGTCGATGAGGACGATGTCATCGGCGTATCAAATGACCTCGTAACCAAGCTGTGAAAGCGTATTGAGAAGTGCGTCGACAACTAGTGACCATAATAAGGGCGAGATAACTCCTCTTTGCGAGCATCCCTTGATCACTGACATTGTTACAGACGAACTCCCAAAGTTGCTGTGATCATTGCGTGTATCCAGCTCCTTGAAGTGTGGTCGATTACCTTATTGGAGAGAGCTGTATTAATTGATGCAAAGGACGTGTTATCGAAGGCCCCTTCAATATCAAGAAAGGCACATAGCGCCGTCTCCTGATAACTCAGGGACTTTTCAATCAACGTCACTAAGCTGTGAAGAGCAGTTTCTGTTGACTTGCCGCTTTGATAGGCATGTTGGTTCCTATTCAGCGGGGAGTCTTTAAGAAACTCATCACGGATATATTTATCCATTATTTTCTCCATCAACTAGAGAAGTGATAAAGTCAGACTTATGGGTCTGAAAGTTTTAGGTAGGGTTTTGTCCTTTCTTCCAACTTTGGGGATAAACACTACCTTCACCTTCAGCCAGTTATCCGGAATATGGCCCAGGATAAAGCTGGCTCTGAAGAGGTTGATGAGTTCGGACATGATAACTGCGGCCGATTTTTGTAGAAAGATGGGTAGTATGCCGTCTGGACCTGGAGACTTCATAGGGTTGAATGAGCTTAGAGCCCAACCTATTGAAGCTTCCGTGAACAGTCGACGGGCCAGCAGGATGGACGCCATATGTCTCGAATTGTCCTGCCGCGACCCATCTCTATTCAGTTCTTCGGTATCTGTCGATTCAGGAAAGTGGGTGTTCATAAGAACCTCCAGCGTTTCCTTGGTAGTGACAGTGAGGCATCCATCCTCTTTCCTCACTTGTCCTAAACCGTTAGTATGGTCTTTGGACATCGCCTTTTGGAGCCGCGTAGCTTCCGGCAGAGTTTGGATTCTTTCACAGAAACTAACTCTGGATTTCCGTTTAGCCTTGCGTAGCTCGGCGTTGTACTTAGTGAGGGACGCCCTGTAGTCGTCCCAGTTAGACGTGACTTTTGCCCTGTTGAACAACCGCCTAGTTTCCCGACGAAGGTCACTAAGTTGATCATTCCACCATACTGACCGCTGTGTTAGTGGACAGTTAGCGTCGAAAGCATCCATGATTTTGTTTTGTAGATCATTTGCTGGCGAATTCAGGTCAACTGAATTTCGAATGTTGCTGTAACTGAAAGTTCGTGAATCGATCAGGTGTTCCTTAAGGGATTCCCAATCTGTATTCTTAGGGATTCTGAACAGCTTTATTTTCAGAGGGTTAGCCTCTATATTAAAAACAATGTGTCTGTGGTCCGACAAACTAGGTTCATCGGAGACATGCCAATTTTTAATTTTTTCAGAGATAGAGGCGCTACACAGAGTGAGATCAAGGACCTCCTGTCTGATAGCGTTAATAAACGTGGGGTTATTCCCTACATTACATACATTGACATCGTTAGAAGTAAGGTATTCAAGTAGGTACTCACCCCTAGTGTTGGTATCCGAGCTGCCCCAGATCGTGTGGTGGGCGTTGGCATCGCAGCCGATCAGAAACGGCTTGTTGATGGCCTTTCAGTACCGCACGAGCACAGCAACTTCGGGTGGCGGTATATCACCTTGGTCGTCCGGGAAGTAGGCCGACGCGACAACCATCTCCTGCTATCCTCTGGTTGCCGGTACTCAAACCGTGACGGCAACGTCGTCGCGTTGGATAAATTCCGTAATAGGTAAACATTTTAGTTCTCTATTTAGCAGAATTGCAGTCCTTGGTTTGGACTGCGTGTCACAGTAGATTAACCTACCGTTAGGAGCGTTAAGTCCGAGAACTTTGGATTCGTTGATCCACGGCTCCTGGATGAATGCAGCCGTTAGCTGCTCTTTGGCGAATCTCCTGCAAAGAACACACGAGGCGCCTTTTACGTGATGGAGATTCGCTTGCACGCAGCGAAGGCTGCTCACTTTGCAGTGAAGTTGCCGTCTTTGTCCGGATCGGAAGATGATCCGGGTATTGGCTGACGACTGCCAACAGCGGTTTGGCTGGTTGATGGAAGTTGCTCTTCCTCACTGTTCGGTTTCGGTTGCAGCAGCCGATTAGCAACAGAAGGTCGTCACGCACACTGTGGCGGTTTTTGACTCCGGGGGGTGCGACTGTTCGGTGGTTGATGCTTCACACTCTTGCGAATCTTCGGCGGAACCGTCCGAGCAGCCGCGGGGTTGCGTTGTTTGGGTGGTGACAGGGCACTCTCGGGGGAGCATCCTGCGCGTACCTTCCCAACCGCAGGGTTGCGTTTGGGTGGTTGTGGGGCACTCCCAGAGGAGTTACCCACTCGCTTTGCCTGGGTGGTGGCAGTGTACTCCCGGAGGAGTTACCCGCACGTACCTTCCCTGACATTGCGACGGAGTCTTTCCTGCCTGTGACGTTCGGCCTTCCGCTTACCTTTCGGATGCGTGCTTTGTCGAAACCGTAGTGCAGTTCATTATTTCTACTCTCAACAAGTTTGGCCGATTTTTCGTCAATATCCAGAACTAGTTCGACCGAGGTCTTTACCTATTTGCGGTTACAGACTCGGAATGAACGAAGAATCTTCTCGTCCGGAGAGTTCGCACTGTCCGCGAAGTAACCGACATATCGCCTGGCCTTCGGCAGATCCTTTATGTGGTAAACACGAAGCTGTGCTCCCTCCCACGGTACGAGAGAAGGTACCTCCCTTTCGAACCACTGCACTGTGTCGTCGGCACAGGCAAGTTGCAGGAAGCCATTTTGTAGATGGCAACCGTTAAACTTGGGCTTGGTGGTTGGATTTTCCTGGTCCGCAATGTGATCGAGGATGGAGGTCCGGACAGCCTGAAGCTGGTCCGTTGTGAGTAGGGAGCTGGGGTGGGTAGCAGAAGTAACCGCAAGGCTCATAGCTCCCACCATGTCCCTATATGTGGCCATCGGAGGCGGCTTCGAACCCGATGACTCCAAACCAGTGCCGTTCAGCAGTTTTTTAGGCTGTGGACACTTAGTACTGGTGTTTGGGGACACCAAGTCGTCTGACCGCTGTCGCTTGACGGCGAATTGGTTCGATTGAGCAAGCTGCTCTGTCGGAAGGAGGGCCAGCTTCCTGGCTTCTTCGTACCAGAGACCGGAGCGAAGATTTTTGCTCAGTCGCCGCCTTTGTGCGTTAGAAAGTCGCTGGACAAGGGGTGCCGATGATTCGGGTTTCCCTTCGTCATCGGACCTTGTCTCTGGACCGGGAAGTAAGTCCATTTGACTTTCGTCATTCCCTTGTGGAGAACGTAGGATTAGGGATGAAGCAGAGGGTCCTCCGTCCAGCGATTCGCTGTCGAGGTTGAAGTCGTCCTCATGCTCCATCTCCTCCGTTCCGACCGGTGCGTTTGTTTTTATAGGACTGCGCTCCGATAAGTCCATGAGTACCGGCAAAGAAAGGCTGCCGGTGGCCGATTTTTCTGAATTGAAGTCGTTCATAAAATTCCCACGAGTCGCTGGGAAAAGAAGAGTCCGCTGCATCAGTGAACCGCGTGATGCAGTAAGGGCTAATTACTGTGAAGGGTGCTCTGGTACTCCACAGGCTCCGTTAAAGGCTGGGTATTTATTAAACCCCACCCACCACGTCATCCATCGACACGGGTCGCATAACACCCTAGCTTAGGGTTTTTTTTTACCATTGGATTTTACGTAACAGCCATGGTTAGGAGCTGTTTCAACCATCCTCCTTCTCAGGGGCTTTGGACCCTCTGCTCCAGTTCTCAATAATTCAAGTCTATTCGTAAAGGCTAGACTGAACCAAGGAGAACCGTAACAGGCGGTGTTAAATATTTGATTACCATATGAGCCGTTGAGAGCAAAAGTGGTACATGTGCCATTGAGTAAATTTTTCAGGAGACGCGATAAACGAAAACACTCAAACAGTAAATTATTTTCAACAATTTTTTCCAACATAACTGCACTAAATCATTGCTGGAAAGGTTTCAAAAGACAGTACATGAAAACATAACAAGTTCTGGTTGAGAAACTTACCCAAACTTCAATGGAAAAACATGTACCACTTTTGATCTATAGAAAAAATAATGACAACCAAAAATCGTTGAGAGCAAAAGTGGTACATGTCCAGTGATGCATTATAGCTCTCTAATCTTAGGACATAGAACATTCATGTCTTTAGCAGAATTGTCTAAGTGGTTGAGTACTATAGAATGATGATGTTTGTTAAGGAATTCTGCCTCTTCGTGGCGCTAGTGTATATGTATTTGGTAACAGTATACGAGTTGAAACTGAAATAGGGAAAATGCTTTCTGTTACAAAATAGCGCCATGTAATGAGAAAATTCCAAAGCAGACAGATCTCCATCTGAAAGTACTAAATATCTTGACCAACTTTGCTGAAGACATGTTTGTTTCATATCCTAAGATCCTCGACTTACAATTCATCTAACATGCACAGACTGGAGATGTACCACTTTTGCTCTCAACGAAATGGCGATTATGTTAATTACCAAAAATTGTGTTGGCTATAACTTTGGTTTAGGTTATCAGATCTCGGTTTTTCTTAGACATTCTAGTGCATTATTGCGTTCTGCATCAATTTATGCAAAAAACCCAAAAAGTGTAAAAATGGCACATGTACCACTTTTGCTCTCAACGGCTCATATATCGTATAACTTCAAGCATAAAGTGGCTTGAAAGACATTGTAGAACATGATTGTGTGTGCGTATTTGTGTGTGTAAGCGTGCGCACGAATGTTGTAAACCAGTTTGGTGGTTTTGTATAATTGATTTGTGCTCTATTGAAAGTCGTAAACAAGTTTCTTTTTATTTTTTTTACCCCCTTCAAAGGAAAATAGTGGGGGCTTTATTTGTACCGTAAACAGGTGTTAAAGTATCGAGTCAGTGGTGAATTTGTAAATTTGTGTCATTCAAACCGTGACTTGACAGCCATTTCAAGGGGGTCGGTGAATCTGAGTCGACAACGAATGAAAACAAAGCAGTTTACAATATTTTAAAACGGCAACTTTTAGGAATGCACCCCACAAGAAAAGTTATTGAAAATAATTATCGTTTTTTCAATGATATAATGATTTGATTGAAATATCTCCATGTAGGAAGTTTTATCAATACTAATGTTTCCTGCGCGACACACGGTCACTTTAATTAAAGTTGATCGTATCTTAAAAATGCAAATCATTATTATCATTATTGAAATTTTAAAACAATTGTTACATTTTACTGCTTATTTAACCAGCTTGGTTGAAATAGAACATGACATATTCAGCCCTATTAAATTTCGAAATGATGTCTAGATTCGAGTTTTGATTTCTGAGCGTCATCTCGACCATGAAAATACCCATATTTGATGTTATTTGGCCACTTTGGGATGTTTGTCATAAACAGGAAGACACAATCTGGGGTTTTAAAATGGTGTCTAAGGTCGATTTTCGGCCTCTGGGCATCATCCCGATTCCGGAAATACTCATAATGTTGACTCATTTTCCTCAGAGATGGCTGAACCGATTTTCTCAAAATTAGTGTAAAATGAAAGGTCTAATTGCCCCATAGGTTGCTATTGAATTTCATTGTAATCGGATTGTAACTTTGTCCGTTGTTAATAAAAATGTGAAATCACATAATGACAGTAAACATATTGACTTTCTCCTAACGGTCACTGGCTAATTAAAAGGTAGAAAAGTGATCCAAATGGCCGAATGTCATATACTACTCGACACAGTTCGACGAATCGAGCATTTTCTGCATATATGCATGTATAGTTGTACATGTGTGTGTGGGTGCGGGTGTGTACGTGTGTATGGGCACCTTTTATTTTCGCACTCATTTTTCTCAGAGATGGTCTGATCGATTCTTCCTATCTTGGTATTTGACACCAGGGTCTATTTGCCGCTTTGGTTACTATTGAATTTCATTGTAATCAAACTTTCAGTTTTAGCGCTGCGGCAAAATGTTAAAATCGCTTCTATATCTCAGAAGCTATGAACATAGTTGAATTTAAATTTATGGGCTTTAAAACCCTTAAACAATGAATTTCATAATGTTTAAACATGTGGTTTAAAAGTTATAGAAAGATACGTAACCCAGAGACAGTTTAAAACTATAGTTACGATCAAAATATGTGGCCTCAACATCATTTAAATTTGGTATTGTACTATTTCAATGTTTGCGGCCTTGCTCGGGATTGAAGTTGTAATTAAAAGTCATTTCTATCATTTCACTTTTTGTTTAGCACAAATAATATTAATATCACATACTATACCTAAATTATTACTCTATATATAACATCAATATTCTAGAACCCAAAGAGTGGAGATACCTTCATTGAATTGTATCTGACAACTTAAGGATGTTTTCGTTAAACCGGAAGCTGCAAAATCGGGTTTCAAAGTGAAATATGGAGTTTACTCCCGGCTTGCGGGCCCCGGATAATGTTCCTAGAAAACATTGGGTAATGTTTGTCCCTTTAAGGTTGTTTTCCAGAAATCGGAAGCTCTTATGTATCCAGAAATTTAAAATGGCGTCCTAAGTTGATTTCTGGCCTCTGGGTGTAACGCTTCCGCAATACTCATAATAGATGATATTTGGTCATCTTAATTTGTTTTACAGAAACTGAAAGTCGGCATCTTCGCCATTGAAATATCTGGACTAGGCAAAATTTGGCCATTTTAGGATGTATTCCGGCAACCAGAAGTAGTCATCTGGATTTTTCGCGTGATGTATTTGAAACATATTTATTTCATGGTATTTGCCTATGTATGTTTTAATGTATGCTCATATGTGTGTGAATGTTTGGTATAGTTGTGATGTTGGTTATCCGAAATTTCTCATTTAGGGTGAAAAATGAAACCAGCGGAAATTTTCAAGGAGTATTTTTTCTGTTAAATTGTGTAAATCCATTTGAACATATAATAAGTTTGAATAAGAAAGGATTAGGTGGATTAATTTGGGTTTTCTTATACCGTCAGTAATACTCAGATACTTTTTTTAGGATATTATTCTTGATTGAGCTTTGCCAGTGATATTTTCTGTGCTCTGGAGCAGTGCTGATAAGAGTCATTTTCCCCAGCAAAATTCTTCGAAAATTACAGCCAATCATTTTCAATTTTCACAGCGGTTTGGCTGGTTGATGGAAGTTGCTCTTCCTCACTGTTCGGTTTCGGTTGCAGCAGTCGATTAGCAACAGAAGGTCGTCACGCACACTGTGGCGGTTTTTGACTCCGGGGGGTGCGACTGTTCGGTGGTTGATGCTTCACACTCTTGCGAATCTTCGGCGGAACCGTCCGAGCAGCCGCGGGGTTGCGTTTTTTGGGTGGTGACAGGGCACTCTCGGGGGAGCATCCTGCGCGTACCTTCCCAACCGCAGGGTTGCGTTTGGGTGGTTGTGGGGCACTCCCAGAGGAGTTTCCCACTCGCTTTGCCTGGGTGGTGGCAGTGTACTCCCGGAGGAGTTACCCGCACGTACCTTCCCTGACATTGCGACGGAGTCTTTCCTGCCTGTGACGTTCGGCCTTCCGCTTACCTTTCGGATGCGTGCTTTGTCGAAACCGTAGTGCAGTTCATTATTTCTACTCTCAACAAGTTTGGCCGATTTTTCGTCAATATCCAGAACTAGTTCGACCGAGGTCTTTACCAATTTGCGGTTACAGACTCGCCACATTTTGGTAGAGAGATGGTCGTTCTGATTCTGGAATGAACGAAGAATCTTCTCGTCCGGAGAGTTCGCACTGTCCGCGAAGTAACCGACATATCGTCTGGCCTTCGGCAGATCCTTTATGTGGTAAACACGAAGCTGTGCTCCCTCCCACGGTACGAGAGAAGGTACCTCCCTTTCCAACCACTGCACTGTGTCGTCGGCACAGGCAAGTTGCAGGAAGCCATTTTGTAGATGGCAACCGTTAAACTCGGGCTTGGTGGTTGGATTTTCCTGGTCCGCAATGTGATCGAGGATGGAGGTCCGGACAGCCTGAAGCTGGTCCGTTGTGAGTAGGGAGCTGGGGTGGGTAGCTGAAGTAACCGCAAGGCTCATAGCTCCCACCATGTCCCTATATGTGGCCATCGGAGGCGGCTTCGAACCCGATGACTCCAAACCAGTGCCGTTCAGCAGTTTTTTAGGCTGTGGACACTTAGTACTGGTGTTTGGGGACACCAAGTCGTCTGACCGCTGTCGCTTGACGGCGAATTGGTTCGATTGAGCAAGCTGCTCTGTCGGAAGGAGGGCCTGCTTCCTGGCTTCTTCGTACCAGAGACCGGAGCGAAGATTTTTGCTCAGTCGCCGCTTTTGTGCGTTAGAAAGTCGCTGGACAAGGGGTGCCGATGATTCGGGTTTCCCTTCGTCACCTTGTCTCTGAACCGGGAAGTAAGTCCATTTGACTTTCGTCATTCCCTTGTGGAGAACGTAGGATTAGGGATGAAGCAGAGGGTCCTCCGTCCAGCGATTCGCTGTCGAGGTTGAAGTCGTCCTCATGCTCCATCTCCTCCGTTCCGCCCGGTGCGTTTGTTTTTATAGGACTGCGCTCCGATAAGTCCATGAGTACCGGCAAAGAAAGGCTGCCGGTGGCCGATTTTTCTGAATTGAAGTCGTTCATAAAATTCCCACGAGTCGCTGGGAAAAGAAGAGTCCGCTGCATCAGTGAACCGCGTGATGCAGTAAGGGCTAATTACTGTGAAGGGTGCTCTGGTACTCCACAGGCTCCGTTAAAGGCTGGGTATTTATTAAACCCCACCCACCACGTCATCCATCGACACGGGTCGCATAACACCCTAGCTTAGGGTTTTTTTTACCATTGGATTTTACGTAACAGCCATGGTTAGGAGCTGTTTCAACCATCCTCCTTCTCAGGGGCTTTGGACCCTCTGCTCCAGTTCTCAATAATTCAAGTCTATTCGTAAAGGCTAGACTGAACCAAGGAGAACCGTAACAGGCGGTGTTAAATATTTGATTACCATATGAGCCGTTGAGAGCAAAAGTGGTACATGTGCCATTGAGTAAATTTCTCAGGAGACGCGATAAACGAAAACACTCAAACAGTAAATTATTTTCAACAATTTTTTCCAACATAACTGCACTAAATCATTGCTGGAAAGGTTTCAAAAGACAGTACATGAAAACATAACAAGTTCTGGTTGAGAAATTTACCCAAACTTCAATGGAAAAACATGTACCACTTTTGATCTATAGGAAAAATAATGACAACCAAAAATCGTTGAGAGCAAAAGTGGTACATGTCCAGTGATGCATTATAGCTCTCTAGTCTTAGGACATAGAACATTCATGTCTTTAGCAGAATTGTCTAAGTGGTTGAGTACTATAGAATGATGATGTTTGTTAAGGAATTCTGCCTCTTCGTGGCGCTAGTGTATATGTATTTGGTAACAGTATACGAGTTGAAACTGAAATAGGTAAAATGCTTTCTGTTACAAAATAGCGCCATGTAATGAGAAAATTCCAAAGCAGACAGATCTCCATCTGAAAGTACTAAATATCTTGACCAACTTTGCTGAAGACATGTTTGTTTCATATCCTAAGATCCTCGACTTACAATTCATCTAACATGCACAGACTGGAGATGTACCACTTTTGCTCTCAACGAAATGGCGATTATGTTAATTACCAAAAATTGTGTTGGCTATAACTTTGGTTTAGGTTATCAGATCTCGGTTTTTCTTAGACATTCTAGTGCATTATTGCGTTCTGCATCAATTTATGCAAAAAACCCAAAAAGTGTAAAAATGGCACATGTACCACTTTTGCTCTCAACGGCTCATATATCGTATAACTTCAAGCATAAAGTGGCTTGAAAGACATTGTAGAACATGATTGTGTGTGCGTATTTGTGTGTGTAAGCGTGCGCACGAATGTTGTAAACCAGTTTGGTGGTTCTGTATAATTGATTTGTGCTCTATTGAAAGTCGTAAACAAGTTTCTTTTTATTTTTTTTACCCCCTTCAAAGGAAAATAGTGGGGGCTTTATTTGTACCGTAAACAGGTGTTAAAGTATCGAGTCAGTGGTGAATTTGTAAATTTGTGTCATTCAAACCGTGACTTGACAGCCATTTCAAGGGGGTCGGTGAATCTGAGTCGACAACGAATGAAAACAAAGCAGTTTACAATATTTTAAAACGGCAACTTTTAGGAATGCACCCCACAAGAAAAGTTATTGAAAATAATTATCGTTTTTTCAATGATATAATGATTTGATTGAAATATCTCCATGTAGGAAGTTTTATCAATACTAATGTTTCCTGCGCGACACACGGTCACTTTAATTAAAGTTGATCGTATCTTAAAAATGCAAATCATTATTATCATTATTGAAATTTTAAAACAATTGTTACATTTTACTGCTTATTTAACCAGCTTGGTTGAAATAGAACATGACATATTCAGCCCTATTAAATTTCGAAATGATGTCTAGATTCGAGTTTTGATTTCTGAGCGTCATCTCGACCATGAAAATACCCATATTTGATGTTATTTGGCCACTTTGGGATGTTTTCAATGTTTGCGGCCTTGCTCGGGATTGAAGTTGTAATTAAAAGTCATTTCTATCATTTCACTTTTTGTTTAGCACAAATAATATAAATATCACATACTATACCTAAATTATTACTCTATATATAACATCAATATTCTAGAACCCAAAGAGTGGATATACCTTCATTGAATTGTATTTGACAACTTAAGGATGTTTTCGTTAAACCGGAAGCTGCAAAATCGGGTTTCAAAGTGAAATATGGGGTTTACTCCCGGCTTGCGGGCCCCGGATAATGTTCCTAGAAAACATTGGGTAATGTTTGTCCCTTTAAGGTTGTTTTCCAGAAATCGGAAGCTCTTATGTATCCAGAAATTTAAAATGGCGTCCTCAGTTGATTTCTGGCTTCTGGGTGTAACGCTTCCGCAATACTCATAATAGATGATATTTGGTCATCTTAATTTGTTTTACAGAAACTGAAAGTCGGCATCTTCGCCATTGAAATATCTGGAAAAAATATCTGCAAAATTTGGCCATTTTAGGATGTATACGAGTTGAAACTGAAATAGGGAAAATGCTTTCTGTTACAAAATAGCGCCATGTAATGAGAAAATTCCAAAGCAGACAGATCTCCATCTGAAAGTACTAAATATCTTGACCAACTTTGCTGAAGACATGTTTGTTTCATATCCTAAGATCCTCGACTTACAATTCATCTAACATGCACAGACTGGAGATGTACCACTTTTGCTCTCAACGAAATGGCGATTATGTTAATTACCAAAAATTGTGTTGGCTATAACTTTGGTTTAGGTTATCAGATCTCGGTTTTTCTTAGACATTCTAGTGCATTATTGCGTTCTGCATCAATTTATGCAAAAAACCCAAAAAGTGTAAAAATGGCACATGTACCACTTTTGCTCTCAACGGCTCATATATCGTATAACTTCAAGCATAAAGTGGCTTGAAAGACATTGTAGAACATGATTGTGTGTGCGTATTTGTGTGTGTAAGCGTGCGCACGAATGTTGTAAACCAGTTTGGTGGTTCTGTATAATTGATTTGTGCTCTATTGAAAGTCGTAAACAAGTTTCTTTTTATTTTTTTTACCCCCTTCAAAGGAAAATAGTGGGGGCTTTATTTGTACCGTAAACAGGTGTTAAAGTATCGAGTCAGTGGTGAATTTGTAAATTTGTGTCATTCAAACCGTGACTTGACAGCCATTTCAAGGGGGTCGGTGAATCTGAGTCGACAACGAATGAAAACAAAGCAGTTTACAATATTTTAAAACGGCAACTTTTAGGAATGCACCCCACAAGAAAAGTTATTGAAAATAACTATCGTTTTTTCAATGATATAATGATTTGATTGAAATATCTCCATGTAGGAAGTTTTATCAATACTAATGTTTCCTGCGCGACACACGGTCACTTTAATTAAAGTTGATCGTATCTTAAAAATGCAAATCATTATTATCATTATTGAAATTTTAAAACAATTGTTACATTTTACTGCTTATTTAACCAGCTTGGTTGAAATAGAACATGACATATTCAGCCCTATTAAATTTCGAAATGATGTCTAGATTCGAGTTTTGATTTCTGAGCGTCATCTCGACCATGAAAATACCCATATTTGATGTTATTTGGCCACTTTGGGATGTTTTCAATGTTTGCGGCCTTGCTCGGGATTGAAGTTGTAATTAAAAGTCATTTCTATCATTTCACTTTTTGTTTAGCACAAATAATATAAATATCACATACTATACCTAAATTATTACTCTATATATAACATCAATATTCTAGAACCCAAAGAGTGGATATACCTTCATTGAATTGTATTTGACAACTTAAGGATGTTTTCGTTAAACCGGAAGCTGCAAAATCGGGTTTCAAAGTGAAATATGGAGTTTACTCCCGGCTTGCGGGCCCCGGATAATGTTCCTAGAAAACATTGGGTAATGTTTGTCCCTTTAAGGTTGTTTTCCAGAAATCGGAAGCTCTTATGTATCCAGAAATTTAAAATGGCGTCCTCAGTTGATTTCTGGCCTCTGGGTGTAACGCTTCCGCAATACTCATAATAGATGATATTTGGTCATCTTAATTTGTTTTACAGAAACTGAAAGTCGGCATCTTCGCCATTGAAATATCTGGAAAAAATATCTGCAAAATTTGGCCATTTTAGGATGTATTCCGGCAACCAGAAGTAGTCATCTGGATTTTTTCGCGTGATGTATTTGAAACATATTTATTTCATGGTATTTGCCTATGTATGTTTTAATGTATGCTCATATGTGTGTGAATGTTTGGTATAGTTGTGATGTTGGTTATCCGAAATTTCTCATTTAGGGTGAAAAATGAAACCAGCGGAAATTTTCAAGGAGTATTTTTTCTGTTAAATTGTGTAAATCCATTTGAACATATAATAAGTTTGAATAAGAAAGGATTAGGTGGATTAATTTGGGTTTTCTTATACCGTCAGTAATACTCAGATACTTTTTTTAGGATATTATTCTTGATTGAGCTTTGCCAGTGATATTTTCTGTGCTCTGGAGCAGTGCTGATAAGAGTCATTTTCCCCAGCAAAATTCTTCGAAAATTACAGCCAATCATTTTCAATTTTCACTTCCAATGATCGCAGCACTCTTTCAGATACACTATATTTTCATCCTAGTAACGTGCTGTTATACTCAGATGAAATAGATCGCGCGCATCGTTCACGGTTACAAAATAAAATTTGACGACAAATCCAACCAAATGATCTTCACTTCAAAGCGAAAAAGAAAAACAAACAGTCCACTCAACCAAAATAAACCTCACCGAAACACTTTTTCACTGACACTGACCGATGCCTTGACAATCTTCGTTAACTGATAAACTGATTTTGTTGTCTTGCTTCCATCGCATGAAATATAATGAGGTGCTTTGACAGTTCACTTCCATGCAAAAAGCGGGAAAGGAGAACACTGAAAAAAAATAACGTTTATGGATGCTTTTTTTTCACTTTCACTCAAGAGTGTCAACTAATATCAACCCTGCTCTGGAGTATTTTTGAATGCTTTCTTGAGAATATGATGATACGATTGTTGTAGTAGATGGTATCTCCGCCTTTTTTTTTAACAAGGGGGGGGGGGATTTGTTAGTAGCTTAAGTATTTATGATAAATATTAGTAAATAATGAGTATGTGTGTCCAATCACAAATGGTGACTTCTCAACACTGTTAGAAATTTGTAATTTTAATTGTTAGGATTTGTTTGCTTTCGCAATTAGAACTTATCATTCGTAGGGATTTAAACCTACTTGTCAGAAAAGGGGAAGTAAACTTACAACTACTTAATTGCTAACTTATTGGCTATAAAGAGAGCTTATCGTAGCAATTGAGGATTGCAACGATTTTTGTCGAAAATTGTTAATAATTTTATTTGACATAGCTTCTAATGGTTTAACACCAATAATGCCACCATCCCCGAACCCCTCCGACCCTGTCCCTCCTGCCAACCCTTCCTCTGTTAATTCTCCAGTCCCCCCTCGCCCCAGGCTTTACCCGGACGAATCTCAGGGCAGCTTTACTGTTTTCTTTCGGCCAAAAGCAGGACCGAAATCGAAACCGTTAAACATCCTGCAGATTTCGAAAGACCTGACGGAGGGGTACAAGGCCGTGAACGAAATCTCCAAGGTCAGACCCAACAAGCTCCGTGTCGTGGTCAGCGACCTGGAACAGGCCAACGCTATTGCTCGCTCCGAGCTTTTCACACGCGAGTATCGCGTTTATATACCCGCACGAGACGTGGAGATCGACGGTGTCATAACCGATTCGAGTCTGTTGGTCGAGTGTATCTTGGCAAGCGGTTTTGGCTGCTTCAAGAATGCTTTGTGTCACGACGTAAAAGTAAAGATAATAGATTGCAAGCAATTGCGGTCTGTGTCTCTTGTCAACGGCACAAAAGTGTACACTCCGTCAGACTCGTTTCGTGTTACGTTTGCCGGATCTGCTCTCCCTAGCCACGTCTCGATCGATCGGGTTCGTCTGCCTGTGCGATTGTATGTACCCCGTGTTATGAATTGCACCAATTGCAAGCAGCTAGGCCACACAGCCGCCTACTGCTGCAATAAGGCACGATGCGGACGATTCTTGCAGTGTAAATGCTGAAAAATGTATTCACTGCGGGGAAAATCAGCATGAGCTCTCCACATGCCCGGTGTACATGCAGCGCAGAGATAAAATCAAGCGGTCACTTAAGGAGCGTTCAAAGCGATCTTACGCTGAGATGCTGAAGAAGACCGTGACCACTTCTACCATAACATCGAACCCCTTTGATCTGTTGTCCTCTGATGAAACCGACTCTGACGATTCACCAGCGGGAACAACTTATGCCAATCCTGGGGCGTCTAGAAAGAGGAAAAATATTTCCTCTCCTAAACTTCCCCGAAAAGGTCCTAAGATTTCCCAAAGTGAAATGAAAGTTACAAACAAACCTAACAGTGCTGCGGAAAAACCGAAGCAAACTCCTCCTGGGCTTGCAAATTTAAAGTCCCAGAAGGAGTTCCCAGCACTGCCAGGAACATCTAAAACCCCAGTTGTTCCTTTTGCACTCCCAGTTGATGAAACAAACTCTGGATTAGTGAAATTTTCTGACATTGTGGACTGGATTTTTGAAACTTTCAATGTACCCGATCCAATTAGAATTTTTCTTACAGCATTCCTCCCAACAGTTAGATCATTTTTGAAGCAGTTGACTGCCCAATGGCCCCTCCTTGCAGCGATTGTATCCTTCGATGCCTAATTCATCTGCGTATACGAAGGATTCTATCTCTGTCTTACAGTGGAATTGTAGAAGTATTTTACCAAAAATGGATTCATTTGAAGTTTTAATAAATAGAAACAAGTGCGATGCATTTTCCCTTTGTGAAACTTGGCTTGCTTCAAATATTGATCTCAACTTCCATGATTTTAATATTATTCGCCTTGATCGAGACACCCCATATGGAGGAGTACTTTTAGGGATTAAAAAGCGCTATTCTTTCTATCGTATTAACCTCCCCTCGATTCCAGGCATCGAAGTTGTCGCATGTCAAATGACAATACCAGGTAAAGAGCTTTGTATTGCCTCAATATATATTCCTCCCATAGCACAGGTTGGGCAACGGTTGCTCTTTGATTTAATAGAACTTCTTCCCTCGCCACGTTTGATTTTGGGAGACTTCAACTCTCATGGTGTGGCTTGGGGTTCCCCCTACAATGATAACCGCTCCTCTTTAATCTATAACCTTTGCGATGACTTCGACATGACTATTTTGAACAACGGTGAAATGACACGTATCCCGAAACCTCCAGCGCGCCCAAGCGCTTTGGATCTATCCTTAAGTTCGACGTCGCTACGGTTGGATTGCACATGGAAGTTAATCCTCGATCCTCACGGTAGCGACCATCTGCCTATTCTTATTTCAATTACTAACGGTTCAACTCGCATGCGACCAATTGACATTCCGTATGACCTCACACGGAATGTCGATTGGAAGGTATACGAGGAAATGATTCCAAAAGCGGTCGAGTCGATTCAACATCACCCACCACTTGAAGAATACAACCTCCTCGCGGGCTTAATCCTCGACGCCGCGTTGCAAGCCCAAACGAAGAAATATCCCGGCGTAACGATCAAAGAGCGGCCTCCAACTCCGTGGTGGGACAAAGAGTGCTCCGATGTCTTCACGCAAAGATCCGACGCGTTTTTGGCCTTCCAGAAGGGAGGTATACCCGACGACTATATACGGTATTCGGAGCTTAATACCAAGCCTCAAAGCCTGGCTAATGCAAAGAAACGCGGATATTGGCGTCGGTTCGTGAACGATACGTCGAGGGAGACATCGATGAGCACTCTTTGGAACACAGCACGAAGAATGCGGAATCGCGTAACGGTCAACGAAAGCGAGGAGTCTTCAAGTCGGTGGATATTTGATTTTGCCAGGAAAGTATGTCCGGACTCTGTTCCTGCGCAAAACTTTGTTCGCGATACGTCTCCGGGTCACGACGCGATAGAATCACCTTTTACGATGGCAGAATTTTCAGTTGTCCTCCTGTCCTGTAACAATAACGCACCTGGGTTAGATAGAATCAAATTCAACTTGTTGAAGAATCTACCCGGCAATGCCAAGAGGCGCTTGTTGAACTTGTTCAATAACTTCCTGGAGCAAAACATTGTACCGCAGGATTGGAGGCAAGTGAAGGTGATCTCCATCCAAAAACCAGGGAAACCAGCTTCTGATCACAACTCTTATAGGCCGATTGCAATGCTATCCTGTATCCGGAAATTGATGGAAAAAATGATACTCCGTCGTTTAGACCATTGGGTCGAATCAAATGGCCTACTATCGGATACTCAATTTGGCTTCCGCCGTGCCAAAGGGACGAATGATTGTCTTGCGCTGCTTTCAACAGATATTCAGCTGGCGTATGCTCGCAAAGAACAAATGGCGTCTGCGTTCTTGGACATTAAGGGGGCTTTTGATTCCGTTTCTATTGACATTCTTTCGGGTAAACTTCACCGACAAGGATTTTCTCCAATTTTGAACAATTTTTTGCACAATTTGTTGTCCGAAAAGCACATGCATTTTACGCACGGCGATTTGGCAACTTTTCGCATTAGCTACATGGGTCTTCCCCAGGGCTCATGTTTAAGCCCCCTTCTTTACAACTTTTATGTAAATGACATCGACGAATGTCTGGCAAATTCATGCACGATAAGACAACTTGCAGACGACAGTGTAATCTCTGTTACAGGAGCCAAAGCTGCCGATTTGCAAGGACCATTGCAAGATACCTTGGACAATTTGTCTGCTTGGGCTTTACAGCTAGGTATCGAATTCTCTCAGGAGAAGACTGAGATAGTAGTTTTTTTCTAGGAAGCATGAACCTGCTCAGCTTCAAACACAATTAATGGGTAAAACGATTTCCCAGGTTATGGTACACAAATATCTTGGTGTCTGGTTCGACTCTAAAGGCACCTGGGGTTGTCACGTTAGGTATCTGATGAAAAAATGACAACAAAGAGTGAATTTTCTTCGTACAATAACCAGGCAATGGTGGGGAGCCCACCCAGGAGACCTTATAAGGCTTTACCAAACAACGATGTTGTCTGTCATTGAGTACGGGTGTTTCTGCTTCTGCTCCGCAGCAAACACACATTTGATCAAACTGGAGCGAATACAATATCGTTGTTTGCGTATCGCCTTGGGTTGCATGCAGTCGACCCATACGATGAGTTTGGAGGTCTTAGCTGGAGTACTACCATTGAAAAACCGCTTCTGGAGCCTGTCGTCTCGATTTCTTATCAAATGTGAGGTCTTGAACCGTCCTGTGATTGAAAATTTTGAAAGGTTAATCGAACTTAATTCTCAAACCCGTTTTATGACATTGTATTTCAATCACATGTCCCATAATATTAACCCTTCTTCTAATATTCCAAATCGTGTCGACTTATCAAATACTTCTAATTCTACTGGGTTTTTCGATACATCCATGATAGAAGAAACTCGTGGAATCCCGGATCATTTACGCGTGCAGCAGATCCCCAAAATTTTTTCCAATAAATATCGAAACATCAACTGCGACAATATGTTCTACACTGACGGATCACTTCTTGATGGGTCCGCTGGCTTCGGTATTTTCAATAACAATTTAACCGTCTCCCATAAGCTTGATAATCCTGCTTCTGTTTACGTCGCAGAATTGGCTGCAATTCAGTACACCCTAGGGATTATCGAAAAAATGCCCACGGACCATTATTTCATCTTTACTGACAGTCTCAGTTCCATTGAGGCTCTCCGATCGATGAAAGATGTTAAGCACTCTCCGTATTTCCTGGGGAAAATACGGGAACATCTGAGTGCTTTATCCGAAAAATCGTATCAGATTACCTTAGCGTGGGTCCCTTCTCACTGCTCGATACCGGGCAATGAGAAAGCGGACTCTTTGGCTAAGGTGGGCGCAACAAACGGTGGAATTTATGAAAGACCAATTGCCTTTAATGAATTTTTCTCATTTGTACGTCAGAATACGATCATCAGTTGGCAAAATGCTTGGACCAGAGGGGAACTGGGAAGGTGGTTACATTCCATAATCCCCAAGGTGTCGACGAACCCGTGGTTCAAGGGGTTGGATGTAGGTCGGGATTTCATTTGCGTGATGTCCCGGCTTATGTCCAATCACTATAGATTTGACGCGCATTATAGTCCCTTATATACGTTTTCCTGAAATCCATCCACGCCCCAGTTTAGTCCTACCCCCTTCCGCCTGCATCCAGCCTAACGACAAGAACACGTTAAGACCCCGGATCCGGAAACAGCAATCAGACCCGAGGGAGACAACCCAATATGCCAGTCCGTAATATCTTGGCCCAGCAGCGGAACATGTGCTTACCTATGGCAATGAAAACCATCATACAGTAAACCACTGCTTTTAATGCAAAATATTATAACTTTAAGTTACATTTAGTTTCAGCTCGTAGTCGGCAGCGAGGATAAAAAATTTGCTTTTAGTTATTAAGATACTTTAGAAAGTAAGCTACCAGATATAATTGGCGCCGTTAAACATTAAATTGTATTTGTGCCGTGTCAAATAAATTATAGATGAACAAAAAAAAAAAACACCATTAAGTCTATGTAATTCGAGTGTACCAAACCAAGGAGGACGCTTCAAAATCATTTTCAGAATTTTATTCTGAATCCTTTGGAGCGTATCCCCGCCTTTTTTTATAAAGGGGGGGATTTGTTAGTAGCTTAAGTATTTTTGATAAATATTAGTAAATAATGAGTATGTGTGTCCAATCACAAATGGTGACTTCTCAACACTGTTAGAAATTTGTAATTTTAATTGTTAGGATTTGTTTGCTCTCGCAATCAGAACTTATCATTCGTAGGGATTTAATCCTACTTGTCAGAAAAGGCGAAGTAAACTTACAACTACTTAATTGCTAACTTATTGGCTATAAAGAGAGCTTATCATAGTAATTGAGGATTGCAACGATTTTTGTCGAAAATTGTTAATAATTTTATTTGACATAGCTTCTAATGGTTTAACACCAGTAAGTCTATGTTATTCGAGTGTACCAAACCAAGGAGGACGCTTCAAAATCATTTTCAGAATTTTATTCTGAATCCTTTGGAGCGTTTTCTTCCTTGTTGAACAGCAACTTGACCAGATCGGTACAGCATAAAGCATTGCTGGTCTAAACATTTGTTTGTAAATTAAAAGTTTGTTCTTTAAACAAAGTTTAGAATTCCTGTTAATGAGAGGATATAAACATCTCGTATATTTGATGCACTTAGCTTGTATACTCTCAATGTGCTCTTTGAAAAAAAGTTTTTTGTCATAAATTAGTCCTAAGTACTTAACCTTGTCAGACCAACTTAAAATAACCCCATTCATCTTGACAACGTGATTATTGTTTGGCTTGAGGAAAGAAGCCCTAGGCTTATGCGGAAAAATTATCATTTGAGTTTTAGAAGCATTGGGAGAGATTTTCCACTTTTGCAAGTAGAAAGAAAAAATATCTAAACTTTTCTGCAATCGACTGCATATGACACGAAGACTTTTTCCTTTTGCGGAAATGCTTGTGTCATCGCAAAACAATGACTTTGTGCATCCTGGAGGCAAATCAGGAAGATCTGGTGTGAATATGTTGTACAGGACTGGACCCAAGACTGAACCTTGAGGTACACCTGCTCTGACAGGAAATCTATCAGATTTTGAATTCTGATAGACAACCTGCAGAGTTCGATCAGTAAGATAATTTTTTAAAGTTATGATTAGGAAAATTGGAAAATTAAAAGTTTGCAATTTCGCAATCAAACCTTTATGCCAAACACTGTCGAATGCTTTTTCTATGTCTAAAAGAGCAGCTCCAGTGGAATTACCTTCAGTTTTATTAGCTCGTATCATATTAGTAACTCTGAGCAATTGATGAGTTGTGGAATACCCATTGCGAAATCCAAACTGTTCATTTGCAAAAATTGAATTTTCGTTGATGTGTGACATCATTCTGTTAAGAATAATTTTCTCTAACAGTTTACTTATTGAAGAAAGCAAACTGATTGGTCGATAACTTGAAACTTCAGCTGGGTTCTTATCCGGTTTTAAAATTGGAGTAATTTTTGCATTTTTCCATAATTTGGGAAAATATGCAACTTGAAGCAGCAATTGAAAATTTTCACTAAAAATTCCATTGTGCGTATCTCCGCCTTCTCGTATACAGATGCAGATGGTTGCAACTCCGTCGGTAGAATGTTTCTTCCACATCCTGATGTTGATGGTTCCATGAATGAATTGTGTGGATGCTCTTCCAGATCAAATTCATCTTTCACTTTGATACAATATAATCCACACGAATTACAAATTGATAAAGACGTATTATTATGAGCTTGACTGTTCAATATTTTTAATTTTGTAATAACGTTTTCGTTCAATTTGCGTAAGCTTGATAAGCACCGACGATCAGGAAAGGTTTTACATCACTTGGGTTTGGTGTATTCCATTTTCACTTTATTCATCTTCACAAAATGCAAACTGTTACTCTTCTGGAGAAGTGCAATCGTATTTATATACGAAAACATATGAGCCGTTGCGGAACAGAGTGGTTCATGTGCCATCGAGCAAATTGTTCAGGAGAAGCAATTTTCGAAAAATCTCTGAATAAAATTCTGTTCAACGAATTCTTTCAAACAAAATGTTTTAATATAAAGGTTATGAAGTGGTTTAACATTGGGATACATAAAATTAACAGTTTCTTTGCGAAATCGGTGATTTTATCTTACCAAAGTACATAGACCACTCTGATTTTATATATATATATATATATATATATATATATATATATATATATATATATATATATATATATATATATATATATATATATATATATATATATATATATATATATATATATATATATATATATATATATATATATATATATATATATATATATTTATATACATGATCATTCTGTTTCGGACGAAATTTCAACACGGTATAAATCGGCTTTGATGATGATGATGATCCCGCCACATACCCCTTGGTTTGAGCTGGACGATTTATCTATAGATAATTAATGTAATCACAATTTCAATCAGTAATAAAAAAAACCTAAATTAATCCACCTAGCGGTCAGACTCAGCCTTTCTCATTCAAACTTATTATTTGTAAAAATAGATTTACATGAATGCCTAAATCCAATAAAGGGGTATATCCACTCTTTGGGTTCTAAAATATTGATGTTGTAATTAAAGTATAAAATATGAAATTTGACGTAATGTTAGTACTTAAGAAATAGCGAAATAAAAGCAACGACTCTTAATTTCGAACAATTTAATCACGAGCGATGCCGGGAACGTTCAGATAGTACGATACCACATTTAAATCATGTTGAGGCCATATATATTGATCGAAGCAGGTAAAGTGTTGAATAGTCTTTGAATTTCTATTCTTTCTAAAACTTTTAAACAGCATATCAAATTGTTATGAAGTTTGTTATTTGTAAGTTTGAGAGATGACTCATTTGTATGACACTAGTTATGTTCAAATAAGTCGTGTAATACTTGAGATAATAGACTTTCGTTGTTTTACAAATTAAAACATAACGCTTGCTTAAGTTTGATTACAATCAAATGAAAAGGTAACGTATGGGGCAGCCAAACTTTGAAACCACGCGTTCAATCATAATTCATCAGTTAACCCTTAACTAGCCCGTTCATCTGATATCAATATTGTCCAAATCGGTTGTGTAGTTTCTAAGATTATGAAGTTTCGTGATTTTCACATCTCGATACATTACAGACGAAGTTACAGTCCGATTACTGCAAAATTCAATAGGGTGTTATGAGGTAGGTTGACCTTTTATTTGATACTAATTCTGTGGAAATCGGGTCAACCATCTCTGAGAAATATGAGTGAGTCCAAGTAAGTTGTCTTGGAATATGTTTCTTTTCATAGCTGGATTTCACATTTTTAAACATAACAGGCAAAGTAATAATCCGTTTGTAAAAAAAATCATTAGGGTCTTATGGGGCAACAAGACCTTTCATATGACACTAATTTTATAAAAATCGGGCCAGCCATCTCTGAGAAACATGAGTGAGATTAAATAGTCTCCAGAAGACGTTTCTTTCCATAACTTCTGAACCACATGTTCAAACTTCATAAAATTCAAAAGTTAAGGGTTTTTAAGGTAGCCCGTTGATTTGAAACTAATTTTGATCAAATCAGATGTGTGGTTTCTGAGATATTGATGTTTCGTGATTTTTACACTTTGATACATAACCTCTAAACTAGAAATCAGATTACAATAAAATTCAATAGGGTCTTATAGGGCAACTAGACCTTTTATTTGCAATTAATTTCATTGAAATCTGTTCGGTCAGACCATCTCTGAGAATAGTGAGTGCGAAAAAAGGTGCACATACACACGTACACACCCACACACAAACATATACACCTATACATGCTTATATGCAGAAAATGCTCGATTCGTCTAACTGAGTCGAGTAGTATATGACATTCGGCCATTTGGATTACTTTTCTACCTTTTAATTAGCCAGTGATCGTTAGGAGGAAGTCAATATGTTTACTTTCATTATGTGATTTCACATTTTCATGAACAACGGACAAAGTTACAATCCGATTGCAATGAAATTCAATAGCAACCTATGGGGCAACTAGACCTTTCATTTGACACTAATTTTGTGAAAATCGGTTCAGCCATCTCTGAGAAAAATGAGTGAGTTTAAACAACCTCAGGATAACTTTTCTTTACATAACTTTTGAACCATATGTTCAATCATTACGAAATTCATAAGTTAAGGGTTCTGGGGACAGCCCGATCATTTGAAACTAATTTGATTCAAATCGGTTGTGTGGTTTCTGAGATATTGATGTTTCGTGATTTTTACATTTTGATACATAACCTCTAAACTTAAAATCCGATTACAATGAAATTCAATAGCAACCTATGGCGCAACTAGACCTTTCATTTGCAATTAATTTTATGAAAATCGGTCCAGCCATCTCTGAGAAAAATGAGTGAGAAAAAAAAGTTGCACATACATACACACACACACACATACACACATACATACATACATACAGAAAATGCTCAGTTCGTCGAAAGGGGTCGAGTGGTATATGACATTCGGCCATTAGGACCACTTTTATACCTTTGGTTTTTCCAGTGATTGCTATACCTTTCTAGGAGAAAGGCAAAAAGATCTAATATAAAATATAAATAAAATTTTACAACACAACCACATCCGTTCGTAAAAAACTTCGTCAGTTACAGGCTTCAATTAAACAATCAATAAATAAATAGGTTTCCAAAAATAAATATTTCTTCCAAAATAAATCCGTTGTTTAAACTTCGTCATATAAACTCTCGTCATTGTTAAAAGCTTTTAAATTTCCTTCTGTACAACAGAAACTTTCACGTGTGAAATACATTGTCTCTTGAACTCCGCAAGTGTTGGTGCACGTTTAACATGTCTTGGCATCCAATTGAAAAAAATTATACCTTTATAAAATAATGAATTCTGTGTAGCTCTGGTTAAAAAGAAAGGTGTTCTTATTTCATCCGCGTTTCTAGTGTTATATCTATGAAAATCACTTCCTCTTTCAATTCGATCACACAAATATTGAGGTAGCAAACCATTAATTATTTTAAAAATGAACACCATAGACAAATAAACAATTCGTTGCTTCACGGATAACCATTGCAAAGCGTCCTGCATAAAAGCAGAGGAAGTTAATCTATCACAATTTAAAATCAAACGCATTATTCTATTCTGCAAACGCTGTAACCTCAATAATTGTGTGTTATTGGCCAAATACAAAAAGGTAGGGCAAAAATCCAAATGGGGCGAGATGATTGACTTGTATAGCTGTATTTTACTACTAATTGTTAATTCGTTTTTCAAACGGCATAATATTCCGTACTTCTTGGCAATTTTTTTGATGACATTGTCAATGTGAGCGTTGAACTTTAGGTTGTCATCAATAATCACGCCAAGATATTTAATCTCCCGATCGCGACCAATTGTCTTATCATCTATTATAACAGAGACATCGTCATTTACCACGGTGCGCGAGAAAATCATAAATTTAGTTTCATCAATATTCAATTTCAATTGCTTATACTTCAGCCATTTGCTTAGAGAACGTAAATCATCATTCAAGTGTGAAACAGTTTCTTCTAAATTTTAAGCTGCAATGAACAACACGGTGTCATCGGCAAAAAGATTTATGTCACAAAAACGTAAAACTCGTCGCATGTCATTTGTATACATAATAAACAAAAGGGGCCCTAATACACTTCCCTGTGGAACTCCAAGATCATTCTCCACGGGACCAGATACAGAATCATTAAAAACAGTCCGTTCAGTTCTGTCAGACAAATAGCTTTCAAACCATCTGAATGCAGTACTCGAAATTCCAAAGCGTTTGATTGTGTTCAACAATAAAGGCCTAGAAATTGTTTCGAAAGCGCGTTTCAGATCCAAAAAACAGCAACTATTGTGTCTCTATTCTCTAAGTTATCTTTCCATTTTGCAAGAACTAAATTCAACGCGGTTTCACACGAATGGCCTTCCCGGTAGCCAGATTGTTCCGGAATTAATAACGAGTTACTATTTAAATATTCTAACAGCTGACCTTTAAAAACAAGTTCTAATATCTTTTCTAACGTGTGTAACATATTGATGGGACGAAACTCTTCGGCTTTAATCGTTCCAGCAACCTTTTGAATCGGAACAACCAACGATTCTTTCCACACTTTGGGCACGTGCCCAGTTAGCAATGATTCATTAATAAGGTTCAGCAGAGTGTGACCAATAACATTGAAGCAATCTTGAATAACCCTAGCATTTACGTTGTCTACTCCAGCCATGTTACCTAATGAAAAACAAATATTTTTAAGGTCATCCATTGTGATTAGGAGAAAACAATCAAATCTATTATTAACGGTAGTCAGCTGTTTTATTGCATCCGGTTCATCGACCAGTTCAATTGATTGATTGATCAATGAAACACCATTGATGAAATAATCATTAAACTTACTAGCAATTACTTGTTCTGTTTGTTCTAATGTGCCATCAAAAGTTATGGACAGCGGTTTACAATTACTAGGTTTTAATAAAGATTTCAAAATTTTCCATAACTCTTTGCTGTTGTTATGATGCTGAGTAATCTTTCTCTGGATATATTCACAACGCGTCTTTTTTAACGGTTGTGAATATTTATTACGCGCGATTGTGTACTCATTCCAATGACTCTGGCTGTTTGATCTACAAAACTTTTTGTACAATTTATCCCTTTTGCGCTTAAGACGCAAGAGATCCAAATTGTACCAGCTGTTCGTGTTCTTTAAGCATGAGCATGAGCATGATTGACTGCCCGCGGTTGCTACTCCGTTATCGCCAGATCAGCTGTAGTTACACAGAGAACCAACAGATGATGTTTGGGACTAACATTCATCCTCAATGTGTAAAAACTGGTGACCTTAATCTTTTTATTAGGCAATACCGGCGCGTACCAGCTGTTCGTGTTCTTGAAGGATACAAATTTATGTTCAACTAATTGATTCTTACACGTTTTCAAAATATTAGTAAGAACAGCTGCAGAATCATCTAAATTACCGGACAGCCTGTTTCGAATATTTTCTCCAGCATTTCAATATTTTAAAATCATTATTCTCACTCAAGTTATCTAATACAGTGATTACTAATGTCTCATGATCGGTTATTTTCATATCAGAATCCGTTACTGAACAAATGGAATCCAAATTGGAATAGACATGATTAATCAAAGTTCTACTTCGCTGGGAAATACGTGTATATTCATCAACACTTTGTTTTAAATTGAAAGATTCTACTAAACGCTTCAAATGATTCGAATTTGTATTATCTCGCCAGTTGATATTGAAATCGCCAGTCAATATATTTAATTTACTATAATCGAGAAATTCATCAAGCCAGCTCTCCAATATTTCAAGGAAACGGTGGTCACTAGCATTGGGAGAATGATACAAAACACCAAAATTACCCACCTTCATACCACGTACTACTGTTATGCCCAAGAACCAATTGCCATCCTTCGCTTCGTTTCGGCGAAGCTCGAATTGAACTGATTCTCTGACATAAATAGCAACACCGCCAGTTTGTCTAGAATGTGATAAACAAGCAGCCACATTATATCCCGGAATACTATATTGGTCATATGCTTCAATATCGACAATGTGAGTCTCTGATAAAAACACTAAAAGTGGACCTTAATCTTCAACAATCTGACGAAATGCAACGTAGTTTGTTGTCAACCCCGCAATATTCAAATACAAAAATTCAAACTTATTCACATTCTTCTTGGAACTTGTTTGCTATTTATTGAAACGCAAGCTGCTTTTCTTTTGATTGAATAATCTTTTATAAATCAAGCATTCTGAACTAAATGCGGCATGGTTGACGTCAAAATTCATGTTACGCTCTTTATTCGTCTTTAAACAATTAACACATTTCAAAACAGTAGACGTGCATTCAGATGTTTTGTGTTTTAGGCTACACCTGGAACACGTATCACAATTCTTGCAATCCATGCTCTTGTGCCCAAATTCTCCACATTTGAAGCATCTCAAAACATTTACCGCGGGAAATACTAAGCACCGATCAAATTCTACATTTACTTGCTTAGCAGATAACAAACTGTTATACGTTTCCAAATCAACCTCTTTTACCGCGCTATACTTGTTATACCGAAAGCGTGGATTTTCATACGAGTTTATTACTTTTACATCATTAATTTTGATACCTTCATTTTGACTCTTTAAAAAGTCAATGAAAACATCAGGAGAAAGACTCTCGCTCATGCCCACTATTTTCAATCTCGGCACCGACGTGGGAACAACAGCATTGTAGTTTTCACCCAGATTGCTTTCAATGCCATTTTTCAACTTATCAATATTTTCGCCAACAGCGCATTCAACAATAATGGAACCATCTTTACCGTTCCTAAAATTACTTATTTTGTGTGTTTTTGGATCTAATTTTGTTTTCAAAAACTTCCGAGTTTCCTCGCAAGCTCGTTTGGACCCTTCCGGTTTGGTCACAATGACCGGACGAGTCTTATGTTTAACTGGTTTAAAACCATTATTTATATTATTATTATTACTAATACTCGTTTTAATACTTTTACGGCGACCTTTCACGACTTGCGCAAAAGTCACGCCGTCATCAAAAACATCATCACTATCATCGTCATCAATTCTACGCTTCTTGCCGATTTGGTCCGATCCAGAAGGAACCGTCCCATTCCGCGCGCGGGCATCATTAATTGCAACTTTATTTTGACGCGTATTCAATTCCAAAACCGAATTGTTCAATTTATAAAATTTCTCACAAAATAATTTTTCAAGAGATTCATTTACATTTAATCTCAACTGTTCCATACCGAAATTCAACGCGCTGTTTATCTGGGCCGATATTTGATCCCGCATTTCAATGACCGAATCAGAGAGAGAGAAGATAATTTCTTCGTCTCTTCTTCAATACGATTGATGTCCGGTATCAAATGTTGCCCACCACAACACTGGTTGATAAACATTCGTCACACTTGAAGCAAAGATTATCGTTATCTGTAACAATCTTTGCTGTTGCCTTGGTGAGTCCAGTACACTTATAGTGAAAAAATGTGCACCGTTGAAGCTCACACATTTCAACGGCAAATCCGATAGGACAATTGCCGTTCCACAGCCAAAGCAAATCATCGCACACAACACACGTTAACACGGGACGCTATACCAATAGACATGCAGAGAAACAAGAGACAGAGGCAAAAAAAAAAAATGATCGCCACCACCGCTGCTTTGAAAGCGTCGAACAAACTTTAACGCGAACTTGCTGCTTAAAGCAACTGTTCTTGTACTTAGCCTTTTGTAGATTCACTACCGACACACGTTAGAATATATCTACCGTGAATCACTTCACTATTTCACGCGTAAATTAACAATTATGTATCACCACAAAATAACATCAACTACTCTGTTCGCCATCAAAAGAGAGCTACTTTAAAGTTCGATTTTTCGAAATTTTCTTTATTTCGTTTATTGAGTAGATGCGGTTTATGCAAAAAACTCATTTTCGAAAAAAATGGTCTTTAGACCACTCTGTTCCGCAGCGGCTCATATTATAGGTAACCGTACTTTACAAACAGTTATTATTAGTAAACAAGTAGGTAGTGTTGCACGACAAACATATTTTTGCCTTTCTCCTAGAAAGGTATAGCAATCACTAGCAATATAGGCACTAGTGCACTTGCTCTGATAGACGTTAGTGAGCTGATAACGTCAGGTAAATATCGTTATCGTCGATAACGTTAATGTTTGAAGACGCAATCGTCATCGTCGATAACGATAGCAGACGTTATCGGTATCGGCGATGACGATTATCGACGATAATCTATCGTATTAACAAGCCTGCATATGACCCTATCCAATTTAATTGTGACCGGAGGTTTAGAGGTTATGTATCAAAATGTAAAAATCATGAAACATCATTATACAACCGTTTGAACAAAATTAATTTCAAATCAACGGGCTACCTGAAATACTCTTAACTTTTGAAATTTATAAAGATTGGACATGTGATTCAAAAGTTATGAAAAGAATCGTGTTCTGAAGACTGTTTAATCTCACTCATGTTTCTCAGAGATGGCTGAACCTTATTTCATAAAATCGGTGTTAAATGGAAGGTCTAGTTGCCCCATAAGACCCTATTGATTTGTTTTGCAATCGGACTCATACTTTGCCTGTTATGTTTAAAAATTTGAAATCCAGCTTTGAAAAGGATCATATTCCAAAGACTACTTGAACTAACTCACTTTTCTCAGAGATGGCTGACCCGATTTTCACAAAACTAGTGTAAAATGGAAAGTCTAGCTGCCTCATACCACCCTATTGAATTCTACTGTCATCGGACTGTAACTTCGTCTGTAATGTACCGAAATGTGAAAATCACGAAACTTCATTATTTCAGAAACTACAAAACCGATTTGATCAATATAATTATCAGATGAGCGGGCCAGTTAAGGGTTAACTGATGAATTATGATTGAACACGTGGTTTATAAGTTTGGCAGCCCTAAACGTTTCCATTTCATTTTATTATAATAGGACTTAAGCAACCGTGATGTATTAAATTGTAAAAACAACGAAAGTCTATTATCTCAAAGAATACACGACTGATTTGAACATACGAACGAACGAGTTATCTCTCAAACTCACGAATAACAAACTTCATAACAATTTGATACGTGGTTCAGAAGTTATGGAAAGGAAAGAAATTCAAAGACTATTTAAAACTATACCTGCTTTGATCAAAATATGTGGGCTCAACACAATTTAATTTAATTTTATTGTTTGTGATTAAATTGTTCGAAATTAAGAGTCTTTTCTTTTATTTCGCTATTTATTAAGCACTAACATTACGTCAAATTTCAAATTTTATACTTCAATTACAACATCAATACTTTAGAACCCAAGAAGTGAATATTCCTTCATTGAATTAAAGCGTTTATGTAATTCTATTTTTACAAATCATTAGTTTGAATGAAAAAGGCTGGGTCTTACCGCTAGGTGGATTAATTTAGGTTTTATGAATTAAAATTTAATAATTATTTTAATTTTTTTTTTGTCAGAAACTTTTTGCCTTTCTCCTAGAAAGGTATATCAATCACTTGCAAAACCGAAAGTATAAAAGTGCTCCAAAGGGCCGAATAGCATATATCACTCGACTCAGCTCGAAGAGCTGAGCATTTTCTGTATGTGTGTGTGTGTGTGTGTATGTGTGTGTGTGTGTGTGTGTATGTGCAGATTTTTATTCGCACTCACTTTTCTCAGAGATGGCTGGACCGATTTTCATGAAATTGATTGCAAATGAAAAGTCTCGTTGTCCCATAAGACCCTATTAAATTTTATTGTAATCGGATCTTTAGTTTAGAGGTTATGTATCAAAATGTAAAAATCATGAAACATCATTATCTCGAAAACTACACAACCGATTTTAACAAAATTGGTTTCAAATGAACGGGCTACCTGAAATACCCTTAACTTTTGAATTTTAGTTTAAGTTCATGTGGTTCAAAAGTTATGACAAGAAACGTGTTTTGAAGACTACTTAATCTCACTCATGTTTCTCAGAGATGGCTGGCCCGATTTTCATAAAATCAGTGTCAAATGGAAGGTCTAGTTGCCCCATAAGACCCTATTGATTTGTTTTGCAATCGGACTGTTACTTTGTCTGTTATGTTTAAAAATGTGAAACCCAGCTATGAAAAAAAAAACATATTCCAAAGACTACTTGAACTCACTCACTTTTCTCAGAGATGGTTGACCCGATTTCCACAAAATTAGTGTCAACTAATAAGTCTAGCTGCCTCGTAACACTCTATTGAATTTTACTGTAATCGGACTGTAACTTCGTCTGTAATGTACCAAAATGTGAAAATCACGAAACTTCATTATCTCAGAAACTACACAACCGATTTGATCAATATTATTATCAGATGAGCGGGCTAGTTAAGGGTTAACTGATGAATTGTGATTGAACACGTGGTTTCAAAGTTTGGCTTCCCTATACGTTCCCATTTCATTTGATTATAATTGAACTTAAGCCATCGTTATGTATTAAATTGTTAAATGAACAACGAAAGTCCATTATTTGAAAGATTACATGACTTATTTGAACATAACTAGTGTCATACGAACGAGTCATCTCTCAAACTTACAAAAAACAAACTTCATAACAATTTGATATGTGGCTCAAAAGTTATGGAAAGAAAAGAAATTCAAAGGCTATTTAAAACTAAACCTGCTTTGATTGTGTTTGTGGTGTCCACATAATTTAAATGTGGTTTTGTGCTATTTGAACGTTCCAAATTCATTGATTCCTTGCGATGTGTTTAAAGTCTGCAAATGCACGACGAATCGGCCATAGGATATGATCAAAGTCAAAAGACAAATCGTTTGAAATGATTGGTTTTAAATGACAACATCCTCGACTTTTGGCTTCTGTACATTCTGAATATATTCATATTGGGTTGTATTCGGTCATTTTCAGCAAATTTTCTGGCATCAATCTAACACCGGAAATACCCATATTGGGAGGTATTTAGTTATTTTGGTTGTTTTCCAGAAACTAACAGTGGTAGTCTTTAAATTCAAAATGGTGTCAAGGGTCGATGTTTGGTTTCTATGCCTCATCTCGATTACGGAAATATCCATATTGAGTATTATTTGGTCATTTTCGACTGTTTCTTATAAGTTGCCATTTAGCAATTCGAAATGGTGCCTGAGGTCAATTGTTAGCTCATTGCATCATTCTGGTTCCAGATATACTCATATTGGATGGTATTTGGTTATTTCAGGCTGTTTTTCACAAACCGGAAGTCGCCATCTTGGATTTCAAAATGGTATTCAAGATAATTTCTGGCCTCTGAGCGTCATTCTGGTTGAAGAAACACCCATATTGGGTATAATTTGATCATTTCCCGCTGTTTCCCAGGAACCGGAAGTCGCCAACCTAGAATCTGAAATGGGGTCTGTGGTCGATTTCAGCTGCTGTGTATCATTCTAGATCCGGAGATACTCATGTTAGACGGAAATCGGCCATTTTTGGCTGTTTTCCAGAAACCACAAGTTGCCATCCTACAATTCATAATGGTGTCTGAAGTCGATTTGTGGCTCCAGTGCATCATTACGATTCCGAAAATACCCATATTGGGTGGTATTTGGTCGTTTGCCGCTGTTTTTCCGAAACCGGAAGTCGCCATATTAGAATTCAAAATGGTATCTGTGATCGAATTCAGCTCCTGTGTATCTTTCTTGTGGTCCCCGTGGCTCTGTGGTTAGCGATGTCAGTCGGCTAGCTCTCCCACACGGTTGTGATATCGGGTTCGATTCCCGATCATGTCGAGGATCTTTTCGAGCTGGAAATTTTCTCGACTCAGCACTGGGGCACGGTGTATCGTTGTACTTATCCTACACAGCAAAATGTGCCGAAAACAATATCCAAAAGTTGCCTGAGGTCGATTATGGAACATATTTGTTACCACTAAAAACATTCACCTGCCAAATATGATTCCATTTAGTTGATTAGTTCGCGAGATGTGCAGAAATTTATGCAGAAACATGTGCTTCCATAAGAGGGAGGGGCGTTGAACCATTATGGACATATTTATTACCCTTTAAAACATCCACATGCCAAATTCGGTTTCATTTGCTTGGTTTGTTCTTGAATTGTGCTGAAATGTATGTTTCCTTTGTATTGCACTCCTCCTTTCCAGAAGAGGGAGGGGTCTCAAACTATCATAGGAACCGGGACCAAAAACCCCTACATACAAATTTTCACGTCGATCGGTTCGGTAGTTTTCGAGCCTATATGGATCAAACAGACAGACCGGACTGCATTTTTATATGTATAGATTACAAATCAATATTTTAGAACCTAAAGAGTGAATATACATTTATTGGATTGAAGCGTTCATGTAAATCTGTTTTTACAAATAAAAGTTTGAATGAAAAAGGCTGGGTCTGACCGCTAGGTGGATTAATTTAGGTTTTTTTTGTACAGTGTATTTTTGCCTTTCTCCTAAAAAGGTATAGCAATCACTTGCAAAACCAAAAATATAAAAGTGCTCCAAAGCGCCGAATGGCATATGTCACTCGACTCAGCTCGACGAGCTGAGCATTTTCTGTATGTGTGTGTGTGTGTGTTTGTGTGTGTGTATGTGTGTGTGTGTGTATATGTGTGTGTATGTGCAGATTTTTATTCTCACTCCTTTTTCTCAGAGACGGCTGGACCGATTTTCATGGAATTGATTGAAAATAAAAGGTCTTGTTGTCCCATAAGACCCTATTCAATTTTATTGTAATCGGATTTTTAGTTTAGAGGTTATGTATCAAAATGTAAAAATCATGAAACATCATTATCTCGAAAACTACACAATCGATTTGAACAAAATTGGTTTTCAAAGAACGGGCTACCTGGAATACCCTTAACTTTTGAATTTTATAAAGATTGAATTTGTGGTTCAAAAGTTATTAAAAGAAACGTGTTCTGAAGACTGTTTATTCTCACTCATGTTTCTCAGAGATGGCTGGACCGATTTTCAAAAAATCAGTGTCAAATAGAAGGTCTAGTTGCCCCATAAGACCCTATTGATTTGTGTTGCAATCAGACTATAACTTTGCCTGTAATGTTTAAAAGTGTGAAATCCCGCCATGAAAAGGAACATATTCCGAAGACAACTTGAACTCACTCACTTTTCTCAGAGATGGCTGACCCGATTTCCACAAAATTAGTGTCAATTAGTAAGTCTAGATGCCTCATAACACTCTATTGAATTTTACTGTAATCAAACTGTAACTTCGTCTGTAATGTACCGAAATGTAAAAATCACGAAACTTCATTATCTCAGAAACTACACAACCGATTTGTTAATATTATTTTCAGATTAGCAAGCTAGTTAAGGTTTAACTGATGAATTATGATTGAACACGTGGTTTCATAGTTTTGCCCCCCTATACGTTCCAATTTCATTTGATTATAATCGAACTTAAGCAACCGTTATGTATTAAATTGTCAATAAAATAACGAAAGTCTATTATCTCAATGATTACATGACTTATTTAACAATAACTAGTGTCATACGTACGAGTCATCTCTCGAACTTACAAATAACAAACTTCATAACAATTTGATATGTGGCTCAAAAGCTATGGAAAGCAAAGAAATTCAAAGACTATTTGAAACTATACCTGCTTTGATCGATATATGTGGGCTCAACATAATTTAAATGTGTTATCGTACTATTTAAACGTTTCAAATTCATTGATTCCTTGCGATGTGTTTGAAATCTGCAAATGCACGACGAATCGGTAATAATTGTCAATAATCGTCAAAAATCTGTCCACGTGGTATGTGGATGGCCACGAAAACGTTAGGACATAAAGCCTGAGAAGACTTTTCGTTTCAATTATTATGTGTCATTGACCACTGTATATTCCATTGGAGATCTTAAAACTGCTGGAAACGTAACTACAACCCTTCTTCCTTTTTTTAAAAGTCATCAGTTTATATAGAATAGGTGTACAAAATTTTGTTACATTCCATAAGTAATTTCAGTCATTTTAAATTTCCATCTAACAGTTGTTAGCTTACTGTTCTAAAGCATTTAGTCATTATTTCAAATAATACCATAGCTAGACAACATACGCTATGTAAACAATGCAAGTGTTTTGGTGTATACTGATATTGTTTTGTCGTGAATGTGAATTCCGCACACTGTACCGTTCATTATAGCTTGGCACAATCTCACCCCAAAAGGGCTCGAGAAGTGTACAGTTTAGAAAAACATTTTTTTCTGAGCCATCACAGGTTCAATGCATGATATTTCCTCAACACATTGGAGACGACATCCTAACGTACCATCTAAGCAGTAACTTGATGTAATTTCTTGATCGGATTGGTTTGCATGGGACACTTTTTGGTAACGTTATTTGCGCGTGTTTTTCAGCCTGTACTTTGGAACATTATTTAAGTAAAGCAGTTTACTAATATTATCTATATTCTATTTCAAGTTGTGAATCAATATGTCATGTTTCATACAATAAATTCTTGAAATCTCAAGTAATTTAACATACAAACATTTCCCGTTTTGGCTCAATCTCACCCCCGTGGCTTAATCTCACCCCGGCAGGCGGTATTTAGTTATTTTGGTTGTTTTCCAGAAAATAAAAGTGGTCGTCTTTAAATTCAAAATGGTGTCCAGGGTCGATGTTTGATTTCTATGCATCATTTCGATTACGGAAATATTCATATTGAGTATTATTCGGTCATTTTCGGCTGTTTTCTAGAAGTTGCCATTTAGCAATTCAAAATGGTTCCCGAGGTCAATTGTTAGCT
Source organism: Wyeomyia smithii (assembly GCF_029784165.1). Classification (NCBI taxonomy): domain Eukaryota; kingdom Metazoa; phylum Arthropoda; class Insecta; order Diptera; family Culicidae; genus Wyeomyia; species Wyeomyia smithii. The sequence goes on along the minus strand of NC_073695.1, from coordinate 159,055,613 downwards.
CATTGCATCATTCTGGTTCCAGAGATACTCATATTGGATGGTATTTGGTTATTTTAGGATGTTTTTCACAAACCGGAAGCCGCCATCTTGGATTTCAAAATGGTATTTAAGATATCTTCTGGGCTCTGAGCGTAATTCTGGTTGAAGAAACACCCATATTGGGTGTTATTTTATCATTTTCGGCTGTTTCCCAGGAACCGGAAGTCGCCAACCTAGAATCCAAAATGGGGTCTGTGGTCGATTTCAGCTGCTGTGTATCATTCTAGATCCGGAGATACTCATGTTAGACGGAAATCGGCCATTTTTGGCTGTTTTAGAGAAACCAGAAGTTGCCATCCTACAATTCATAATGGTGTCTGAGGTCAATTTTTAGCTTCTTGCAACATTCTGGCTCCGGAGATACTCATATTGGGTGGTATTTGGTCACTTTGGGCTGTTTTTCAGAAACCGAAAGTCGTCATTTTGGACTTTTAAAATGCCTGTGAAATCAATTTCTGTCATCTGGGTGTAATTCTGGTTCCGAAAACATTTTTATTGAATGGTATTTGGTCATTTCCGGCTGTTTGCCAGACACCGGAAGTCACCATCTTAAAATTCAAAATTGTGTTTGTGATCTATTTTAGGCTTCTGTGTATCCTTTTGGTTCCGGGGATACTCCTATTTAATGGGAATCGTTAATTTCAGGCTGTTTTCCAGAAACCGGAAGTTGCCATCTTACAATTCAAAATGTTGTCTGAAGTCGATTTATGGCTCCACCGGGGACCGGAAGCGACCGGAAGTCGCTATTTGGATTTCATAACGGTATTTGGAGACAATTTCTGGATTTCGAACGTCATACTGGTTAAAGAAACACTCTTATTGGGTGGTATTTGGTCATTTTCAACTGTCGCCATCTTAGAATTCAAAATGGTATCTGTGGTCGATTTTAGCTCCTGTGTATCATTCTAAATCCGGATATTATTATATTGGGTGGAAATCGGCCATTATTGACTGTTTTCCAGAAACCGGAAATTGCCATCTTACAATCCAAAATGTTGTCTGAGGTCGATTACACTGTGCTACAGCGATTTAGAACTTCTGAAGTGACCTAGTGTAGGTTGTAGGCCTTGTTGAGTGTAACATTTGCTCATACTAGAAATTTTCCGAATACCCCCAAAATCTGAAATTATGGTTAAAATACGGTTTTTTGGATTTCAGCGCATATAATATTTTTTAACTCAGTCATTTATCAACCGATTTTCAATATTAAAGCAGTTTTAGAAAGAGGACAAATAGAACTTTCAAAATATTCACATGTGTTTTCTAATATCAATAAAACATGTTGAGTTATTTGAGCTTAAATCTAATTTTTAAGACTTTTTCACGCAATATTTTAATTTAATTGTCAATTTGCCGTCTATTTTTGTGAGAAACATGCCACAATTAAACTATAATTTTGAAAGTATATTCAATTCCGAATCAAATAAAAGCAATTTTGTGGAAATCGGTTGATATTTGGCTAAGTTATATATTTGATGAGAAAACCAGAATTTTTGGCTTCTATCGCGCAATTATTTCACGGAACTACAAATGATGAAAACATGCAAGAGCTTTTGATGTGACTTAGTGTGGGTTGTAGCTTTAGTCAAATGTTACTTGCGCATATACTTGAAGTTCTTCAAATACCCCATAAATTATGAGTTATGGTCAAAACCCTATTTTTTACCTTAGCTCGCATTTTTATGTTTAATTTGGTTATTTTTCAACCAATTTTTTCATATTTTGGCTGTTTTGGAAAGGCGAAAAATAGAACCATTGTGAAACATATAAATATGTCTAAATAGTTTACCTATATGTGGCGAATAGTTTTAAATAATATAAGATGATTGATTTTTTTTTTCAAATTTTACCTATATGTGATGAATAGTTTTAAAATAAATAAGATAGTTTAAGTTATTTTTAAATTTTTCCAAATTTATTCGCAATTTTTTACACATTTTAGTAATGAACGAGCTTTAATTGCTGTAGAATTTAAAAAGTACATATAGTGCCAAACGAAAACAGTGAAACAGTGAGAGTTGGTTATGAAAATCTGTTATAATTTGGCTGAGATATGACTTGATGTTTTCCACCATAAACTTAGATTTCATCAAATCATTTCACAGCCAAATTAAAACAGATTTTCATTACCAACACCTATTGTTTTCGTTTGGTACTAAAAAACACTTTCCAAATTTTACAGCAATTGAAGCTCCATCATTACAAAAATGTGCGAAAAATTGCGAGTAAATTTGGAAAAATTTGAAAATAACATAAACCATCTTATTTATTTTAAAACTATTCATCACATATAAACTATTCATCACATATATATATATATATATATATATATATATATATATATATATATATATATATATATATATATATATATATATATATATATATATATATATATATATATATATATATATATATATATATATATATATATATATATATATATATATATATATATATATATATATATATATATATATATATATATATGTTTCAAATGCTCTATTTTTCGCTTTTTCAAAACAGCCGAAACATAAAAAATCGGTTGAAAAATAACCGTATTGAACATAAAAATGTGAGCTAAGGTAAAAACAGGGTTTTGAACATAACTTAAAATTTTCGGGGTATTTAAAAAACTTCAAGTAAATGCGCAAGTAACACTTGACTAAAGCTACAACCCGCTTTAAGTCACATCTAAAGTTCTTGCATTTTTTCATCATTTGTAGTTCCGTGAAATAATTGTTCGATAGAAGCCAAAAATTCTGTTTTTCTTATAAAATATATAACTTAGCCAAATATCAACCGATTTCCACAAAATTGCTTTTATTTGATTCGGAATTGAATATACTTTCAAAATTATAGTTTAATTGTGGCATGTTTCTCACAAAAATAGACGGCAAATTGACAATTAAATTGAAAAATTGCGTGAAAAAGTCTAAAAAATTAGATTTAAGCTCAAATAACTTAACATGTTTTTTTGATATTAGGACAAACCTGTATATATTTTGAAAGCTCTATTTTTCTTCGTTCTAAAACTGCTTTAATATTGAAAATCGGTTGATAAATGACTGAGTTAAAAAATATTATATGCGCTGAAGCCCAAAAAACCGTATTTTGACCATAACTTCAGATTTTGGGATTGTTTGGAAAATTTCTAGTATGAGCGAATGTTACACTCAACAAGACCTACAACCTACACTAGGTCACTTCAGAAGTTCTTGCATTTTTTTTTCATTTGTAGCACAGTGTTATTGAACAAATTTGTTACCACTAAACATTCACCTGCCAAATATGGTTCTATTTAGTTGATTAGCTCGCGAGATGTGCAGAAATTTGTGCAGAAACATGTGCTTCCAGAAGAAGGAGGGTTGTCGAACCATTATGGACATATTTGTTACCTCTAAAAACACGTGATTCGATCGTTGCGTTTGTCTCTCCATAGGCCGGTAGTTAGGGGAAGAAAGGATAGCAACAGGAGAATATCATGTCGCCGGAACAGCAGCAGAGGTGCGGTGCGGTGAGAGGGAATGTGTGGGGGAAGGGACTACTTCGGCAGCGGTTGAGTTTAAGCGAGAGCATACACTGTCATTTTCTTTCCTTTTCTGACAAAAAAATCATATTCATGAGTCAAATGAATAAGGATATAACAAGTTCTGATCGCTCTGTGTAACAGAGACTAATAACTTCATATAACGAGTTGCGCACATTGAGAACCACGTGTTGTGGTGTACACTAATGAATAGAAATATATCATAAAGAGGGAAGCAAAGAGAGTGCACAATGCTCCGAATAAAACCTATGCCAAAGGGCATACGCTTTTTTAGAATATAACTCATGGGTGTAGAAAATCTCTCCATCTGTGAAAAATACTCAGTTTGCTAAGCCAAATACATGTGCAAAGTTTCATTCAAATCAAAAATGGTCGATTAAATTTCGCGTATTTCCAGATCATTTGGCGCGATTTCGCTCTATTGCTACCGACTGGTGCAATAAACTAATCGCGAGTGTGATTAACGAGCAAGGTTGATAATACGATAGATTATCGTCATCGCCGTTACCGATAACGTATGGTGTCGTTATTGACGATGACGATATCGTCTTCAAACATTAACGATATCGGCGATAACGATAGTCACTAGACGTTATCAGCTCACTAACGCCTTATGCCAGTTTTGTCTGCTGTGGTAGCGAATGGTGTACGAGTTGATCGAAAAGCAGGCACGGGGTGAGGAAACGTTTTTTCACTTCGGAAGATTGGAGACGGAACATCACTAGGCAACAGGAAGAAACTTTTCCTTATTTGTTTATGTTTCACTTCTCATCAGGGAAATAAATTTATCCGTTTTGATTGTTTTAGCTTATGAGGCGCTTTCTAAAGCACAAATTGGAATAGTAAGGTATGTAGCATTGTCATATTCGCATTTAAAATGCATCTAAATGATATATCTAATAAAGCAAAAGATGGTATTGCAGTGGATGGTAATAAACAAACGTTATTGATTCGATACCGTCCGGTAGCTATCGTCCTTGACAATGACGATAATGTCTGAAGACGTAAGTGTCATCGTCGATAACGATAACAGACGGTATCGTTATCGGCGTTTACGATAAATTATCGATTAACAACCTTGTTAACGAGGGAATGTGCTAAGAGTTAAAACATCGAGTCAAATTGAATGTTTTTGCTTTTTTTTTGTTTTCTTGCTCGTGTTTACTATAGATACGAAAATCTCGCCGTTCCTTTTATTATCGAACGGAGAGTTCATATATGAATTATAAAGAGTTTTTCACTTAAATTACATCATTTTTTTGGATCATAACCAGATCCACTGTGTCTACCGCGGCAACTTAAGAAGTGCAAGGGCTGAGCCCCAACCGGAACCGCAAAACAATGAAATCAATCCGACCGACATTGACGCTTTCGTATCAGATTTGACGTTTTTGTATCTTCGATGTTATACTCTATCAAATGTACAGCGAGGGATAGGAAAAGGCATTCCCTCGGTGATTAATTCAATTATCAACGTTCGTCATGTTTTCACCAACCCGGTGGCATCACTGACGTTTACTTACAAAACAAGTGAAGCCAGCATTAGCTGGATCACTGGATCAATTTTACATGCAATTTGACGGCTGATTCATCGAAACAAAAAAAAAACATTGTTCATACGTGCACACAGTGTCGGTGTTCAGCGGCAGTGTACTTACGTGTTGTTGCACATATGCGCATAATGCCAGTTTTAAACAATTACAAAGCTAAGCCTAGCTATTTTTTATAATTTTATATTGATTCAAAAGCATAACTCTGTACAACATATATTATGCATCACCCGTCACGCTTACACTGCTGTGTGAACAAACCTTCAAAAGCATAAATGAGACTAGCGCCACTGTCTTTCACGGCAGCTTCAGGAAACAAGACCGATGCCACCGGGTTGGTTTTCACTTCCAGATGACGCTCCTGGGTCCGGCTTGGAAGTCGGACAAATTAAAACTTTACACAAGGTTTCGGAACACGTGTCGTTTCACCGTTGTTTAAAATTGTCATGTCGAAGTCATCGCAACGGTTATAGATCAAAGAGGAGCAGTTATCATTGTAAGGAGAACCCCAAGCTACGCCACGAGGGTTGAAATCTCCCAAAATCGAACGTGGCGAGGGGAGAAGTTCTATTAAATCAAAGAGCAGCCTTTGCCCAACCTGTGCTCTACGGGGAAAATATATTGAGACAATACAAAGCTCTTTACCTTGTATTGTTATTTGACATGCGACAACTTCGATGCCTGGAGCCGAGGGGAGGTTTATACGATAGAAAAAATAGCACTATTTAATCCCTAGAGAGACAAATCGCGCCAAATGACCGATGGTCGAATATCGACCACTTTTGATTTGAATGAAACTTTGCACACGTGTTTGGCTTAGCAAACTGAGTATTATTCACAGATGGAGAGATTTTTTAGATTTTTGAGTTATATTCTAATAGGGCGTATGTCTTTTGGCATAGGTTTTATGCGAAGCATTGTAGTCCAGAAACCGTTGGTTGTATATAAAAACTGTCTGAAAATGAGTTATAGGGAATTAAAAATGCATCATAAAAAAAATTATACACTGTACAAAAAAAAATTTTTTGAGCAAAAAAAATTTAAAATAAACATTAAATTTCAATTTAAAAAAAAGGAGTAGAGTTTTTTTTATTTTTTGATAAACTTGACATTAATACGTAACTTTTGAAAAAAAGTACAGGATGGAGAAATGAAAAATATTTTTTTATGGTAGATTAATTTTTGTATGAAAATTCTAATTCGAACATTTTTCAAAATATTCTGTTGATTTTAATGGATGCAGAGAGTCATTTTGAATCAAAAATCTCTTGGTAGGTAACATTCTAAAGGCATCGGTTTTCGAGTTATTCTCAATTCAAGCTTGAAAAATTATTAAGATTTATGAAAATACACGTTTTTCTTAATTTGTTCGTGGTTCTCCAGCAAAAACCATACGTTCATTAAAATGCTTGATCAAAAATATACAATTTATTCTTTGACAACAAAACGATTGGATAAATAATTCAGGCGCTGTACCTTAGCCTACCTACACGTTCCCTTTTGCCGAATGTTTTATAAAAAACCTAAATTAATCCACCTAACGGGCCGCGGGTCATGCATTGCCAAAACTGCAAGCAGTTAGGTCATACAGCCACCTACTGCTGCAACAAGGCACGCTGCAGCAAGTGCGGAGGCAATCATGCTGAGACCGCTTGCAGTGAGGATACTGAAAAGTGTCTTTACTGCGAGGGAACTCGGCATGACCTTTCGGCGTGTCCCGCGTACAAACAGCGCGAGGAAAAAATAAAGCGTTCCCTCAAGGAACGATCAAAGCGCTCTTTCGCAGAAATGCTGAAGAGTGCTGAGCCACCCTCGACAGGAAACATCTTTTCCTTTTTGCCAACCGATGAGGGTACATCTGACGATCCCGTCGAAGGGTGTTCTTATGCCATGCCAGAAGGATCTAGGAAGAGGAGAATGATCAACTCTCCTAATCTTTCTCGCAAAGGTCGCAAGATAACCCCTAGCGGAATGACCAATAAGCCAACAAAAAAGGAAGCGGTGAAGAAAAACCGAAGCAAGTACCTCCCGGTTTTAATTTTAAATCAAACCAGGAGTACCCACCGCTTCCTGGGGCACCAAAAACCCCTCGTGCACCCATTTCTCGATCAGAAGATAAAAAAGAAACAGGGTTCATAAAATTTTCTGATATTGTGGACTGGATATTTAAAACATTCAACATACCAGATCCCCTACAAAATATTCTTCTTGCCCTTCTTCCTACAGTGAAAACCTTTTTGATGCAACTAGCAGCAACTTGGCCCCTCATTTCAGCTATCATATCTTTCGATGACTAATACGGCGAAAGAGGTTAGAAATTTTATCACTGTATTACAGTGGAATTGCAGAAGTATCATCCCCAAATTCGATCTATTTTCTCATCTAATAAATACATACAATTGTGACGCATTTGCGCTCTGTGAAACCTTTCTCAATTCAAACGATCAACTCAATTTCCACGATTTTAACATTATTCGTCGAGATCGAGACTCACACGGTGGAGGGGTACTTTTAGGGATTAAAAAGTGCTATTCCTTCTTCCGAATCGACCTCCCCTCAATCTCGAATATTGAAGTCGTTGCCATTCAAACGAATATGAATGAAAAAGACCTATGCCTTGTTTCGTTATATATGCCTCCATCCGCGCGGATTGAACAGAAGCATCTCACTGATATAGCAGAGTTGCTTCCCGCGCCTTTTTTAATATTGGGAGATTTTAATTCTCACTGTTCGCTATGGGGGTCGCTGTACGACGACAACCGATCTTCTTTAATCTGTAACTTGATCGACGACTTCAATATGACAGTTTTGAATACTGGGGAAGCGACACGTGTACCTAATCCTCCAGCACGTGAAAGCGTGCTTGACCTATCCCTCTGCTCGACATCACTAGCGTTAGATTGCCGGTGGAAAGTAATCAACGATCCCCACGGTAGTGATCATCTTCCAATCGTTATATCAATTGCTAATGGTTCAACTCCCCCGAACCCAGTCAATATTTCCTACGACCTTACACGTAATATTGATTGGAAGTGTTATGAGTCTATTATAGCGCAATCTATCGAGACTCACGAGGAACTTCCTCCGGAGGAAGAATACGCGTTCTTAGCTGGCTTGATAATCGACGCCGCGACTCAAGCTCAGACGAAACCGATACCCGGGGTAACGATTAGACAGCGCCCTACCAACAAATGGTGGGACAAAAAAGTGCTCTGAGCTGTACGCGCGAAGGTCCGCGGCGTATAAGGACTACCGGGAGTACGGCACTGTCAACCTGCTTCGAAAGTACGAGGCACTGGGCAGGCAGATGAAGAGCTTAGTAAAGGCGAAAAAACGCGGGTACTGGCGGCGGTTCGTAAACGCGTTGTCCAGGGAAACAGCGATGAGCACTCTTTGGGATACCGCCAGGCGCATGCGGAACCGTGACGTTTCAAATGAAAGCGAGGAGTATTCAGATCGCTGGATACTCGATTTTGCCAAAAAGGTCTGTCCAGACTCTGTACCGGAACAGAAAACCTTTCGCGATGCGTTATTAGTAACTACGGAAGAGCCTCCATTTTCGATGTTGGAATTTTCAATGGCTCTCCTGTCGTGCAACAATAAGGCTCCAGGGTTAGATAGAATAAAATTCAACCTGTTGAAGAACCTACCCGACTCTGCAAAAAGACGCTTGTTGAATTTGTTCAACAAGTTTCTTGAGCTAAATATTGTATTTAAAATAAACATTAAATTTCAATTAAAAAAAAAGGAGTAGAGTTTTTTTTATTTTTTGATAAACTTGACATTAATACGTAACTTTTGAAAAAAAGTACAGGATGGAGAAATGAAAAATATTTTTTTATGGTAGATTAATTTTTGTATGAACATTCTAATTCGAACATTTTTCAAAATATTCTGATGATTTTAATGGATGCAGAGAGTCATTTTGAATCAAAAATCTCTTGGTAGGTAACATTCTAAAGGCATCGGTTTTCGAGTTATTTTCAATTCAAGCTTGAAAAATTATTATGATTTATGAAAATACACGTTTTTCTTAATTTGTTCGTGGTTCTCCAGCAAAAACCATACGTTCATTAAAATGCTTGATCAAAAATATACAATTTATTCTTTGACAACAAAACGATTGGATAAATAATTCAGGCGCTGTACCTTAGCCTACCTACACGTTCCCTTTTGCCGAATGTTTTATAAAAAACCTAAATTAATCCACCTAACGGGCCGCGGGTCATGCATTGCCAAAACTGCAAGCAGTTAGGTCATACAGCCACCTACTGCTGCAACAAGGCACGCTGCAGTAAGTGCGGAGGCAATCATGCTGAGACCGCTTGCAGTGAGGATACTGAAAAGTGTCTTTACTGCGAGGGAACTCGGCATGACCTTTCGGCGTGTCCCGCGTACAAACAGCGCGAGGAAAAAATAAAGCGTTCCCTCAAGGAACGATCAAAGCGCTCTTTCGCAGAAATGCTGAAGAGTGCTGAGCCACCCTCGACAGGAAACATCTTTTCCTTTTTGCCAACCGATGAGGGTACATCTGACGATCCCGTCGAAGGGTGTTCTTATGCCATGCCAGAAGGATCTAGGAAGAGGAGAATGATCAACTCTCCTAATCTTTCTCGCAAAGGTCGCAAGATAACCCCTAGCGGAATGACCAATAAGCCAACAAAAAAGGAAGCGGTGAAGAAAAACCGAAGCAAGTACCTCCCGGTTTTAATTTTAAATCAAACCAGGAGTACCCACCGCTTCCTGGGGCACCAAAAACCCCTCGTGCACCCATTTCTCGATCAGAAGATAAAAAAGAAACAGGGTTCATAAAATTTTCTGATATTGTGGACTGGATATTTAAAACATTCAACATACCAGATCCCCTACAAAATATTCTTCTTGCCCTTCTTCCTACAGTGAAAACCTTTTTGATGCAACTAGCAGCAACTTGGCCCCTCATATCAGCTATCATATCTTTCGATGACTAATACGGACAAATTAAAACTTTACACAAGGTTTCGGAACACGTGTCGTTTCACCGTTGTTTAAAATTGTCATGTCGAAGTCATCGCAACGGTTATAGATCAAAGAGGAGCAGTTATCATTGTAAGGAGAACCCCAAGCTACGCCACGAGGGTTGAAATCTCCCAAAATCGAACGTGGCGAGGGGAGAAGTTCTATTAAATCAAAGAGCAGCCTTTGCCCAACCTGTGCTCTACGGGGAAAATATATTGAGACAATACAAAGCTCTTTACCTTGTATTGTTATTTGACATGCGACAACTTCGATGCCTGGAACCGAGGGGAGGTTTATACGATAGAAAAAATAGCACTATTCAATCCCTAGAGAGACAAATCGCGCCAAATGACCGATGGTCGAATATCGACCACTTTTGATTTGAATGAAACTTTGCACACGTGTTTGGCTTAGCAAACTGAGTATTATTCACAGATGGAGAGATTTTTTAGATTTTTGAGTTATATTCTAATAGGGCGTATGTCTTTTGGCATAGGTTTTATGCGAAGCATTGTAGTCCAGAAACCGTTGGTTGTATAAAAAAACTGTCTGAAAATGAGTTATAGGGAATTAAAAATGCATCATAAAAAAAATTATACACTGTACAAAAAAAAAATTTTTGACCAAAAAAAATTTAAAATAAACATTAAATTTCAATTGAAAAAAAGGAGTAGAGTTTTTTTTATTTTTTGATAAACTTGACATTAATACGTAACTTTTGAAAAAAAGTACAGGATGGAGAAATGAAAAATATTTTTTATGGTAGATTAATTTTTGTATGAAAATTCTAATTCGAACATTTTTCAAAATATTCTGATGATTTTAATGGATGCAGAGAGTCATTTTGAATCAAAAATCTCTTGGTAGGTAACATTCTAAAGGCATCGGTTTTCGAGTTATTTTCAATTCAAGCTTGAAAAATTATTAAGATTTATGAAAATACACGTTTTTCTTAATTTGTTCGTGGTTCTCCAGCAAAAACCATACGTTCATTAAAATGCTTGATCAAAAATATACAATTTATTCTTTGACAACAAAACGATTGGATAAATAATTCAGGCGCTGTACCTTAGCCTACCTACACGTTCCCTTTTGCCGAATGTTTTATAAAAAACCTAAATTAATCCACCTAACGGGCCGCGGGTCATGCATTGCCAAAACTGCAAGCAGTTAGGTCATACAGCCACCTACTGCTGCAACAAGGCACGCTGCAGCAAGTGCGGAGGCAATCATGCTGAGACCGCTTGCAGTGAGGATACTGAAAAGTGTCTTTACTGCGAGGGAACTCGGCATGACCTTTCGGCGTGTCCCGCGTACAAACAGCGCGAGGAAAAAATAAAGCGTTCCCTCAAGGAACGATCAAAGCGCTCTTTCGCAGAAATGCTGAAGAGTGCTGAGCCACCCTCGACAGGAAACATCTTTTCCTTTTTGCCAACCGATGAGGGTACATCTGACGATCCCGTCGAAGGGTGTTCTTATGCCATGCCAGAAGGATCTAGGAAGAGGAGAATGATCAACTCTCCTAATCTTTCTCGCAAAGGTTGCAAGATAACCCCTAGCGGAATGACCAATAAGCCAACAAAAAAGGAAGCGGTGAAGAAAAACCGAAGCAAGTACCTCCCGGTTTTAATTTTAAATCAAACCAGGAGTACCCACCGCTTCCTGGGGCACCAAAAACCCCTCGTGCACCCATTTCTCGATCAGAAGATAAAAAAGAAACAGGGTTCATAAAATTTTCTGATATTGTGGACTGGATATTTAAAACATTCAACATACCAGATCCCCTACAAAATATTCTTCTTGCCCTTCTTCCTACAGTGAAAACCTTTTTGATGCAACTAGCAGCAACTTGGCCCCTCATTTCAGCTATCATATCTTTCGATGACTAATACGGCGAAAGAGGTTAGAAATTTTATCACTGTATTACAGTGGAATTGCAGAAGTATCATCCCCAAATTCGATCTATTTTCTCATCTAATAAATACATACAATTGTGACGCATTTGCGCTCTGTGAAACCTTTCTCAATTCAAACGATCAACTCAATTTCCACGATTTTAACATTATTCGTCGAGATCGAGACTCACACGGTGGAGGGGTACTTTTAGGGATTAAAAAGTGCTATTCCTTCTTCCGAATCGACCTCCCCTCAATCTCGAATATTGAAGTCGTTGCCATTCAAACGAATATGAATGAAAAAGACCTATGCCTTGTTTCGTTATATATGCCTCCATCCGCGCGGATTGAACAGAAGCATCTCACTGATATAGCAGAGTTGCTTCCCGCGCCTTTTTTAATATTGGGAGATTTTAATTCTCACTGTTCGCTATGGGGGTCGCTGTACGACGACAACCGATCTTCTTTAATCTGTAATTTGATTGACGACTTCAATATGACAGTTTTGAATACTGGGGAAGCGACACGTGTACCTAATCCTCCAGCACGTGAAAGCGTGCATGACCTATCCCTCTGCTCGACATCACTAGCGTTAGATTGCCGGTGGAAAGTAATCAACGATCCCCACGGTAGTGATCATCTTCCAATCGTTATATCAATTGCTAATGGTTCAACTCCCCCGAACCCAGTCAATATTTCCTACGACCTTACACGTAATATTGATTGGAAGTGTTATGAGTCTATTATAGCGCAATCTATCGAGACTCACGAGGAACTTCCTCCGGAGGAAGAATACGCGTTCTTAGCTGGCTTGATAATCGACGCCGCGACTCAAGCTCAGACGAAACCGATACCCGGGGTAACGATTAGACAGCGCCCTACCAACAAATGGTGGGACAAAAAAGTGCTCTGAGCTGTACGCGCGAAGGTCCGCGGCGTATAAGGACTACCGGGAGTACGGCACTGTCAACCTGCTTCGAAAGTACGAGGCACTGGGCAGGCAGATGAAGAGCTTAGTAAAGGCGAAAAAACGCGGGTACTGGCGGCGGTTCGTAAACGCGTTGTCCAGGGAAACAGCGATGAGCACTCTTTGGGATACCGCCAGGCGCATGCGGAACCGTGACGTTTCAAATGAAAGCGAGGAGTATTCAGATCGCTGGATACTCGATTTTGCCAAAAAGGTCTGTCCAGACTCTGTACCGGAACAGAAAACCTTTCGCGATGCGTTATTAGTAACTACGGAAGAGCCTCCATTTTCGATGTTGGAATTTTCAATGGCTCTCCTGTCGTGCAACAATAAGGCTCCAGGGTGAGATAGAATAAAATTCAACTTGTTGAAGAACCTACCCGACTCTGCAAAAAGACGCTTGTTGAATTTGTTCAACAAGTTTCTTGAGCTAAATATTGTTCCGCATGACTGGAGGGAGGTAAAAGTCATTGCTATTCGGAAACCCGGGAAACCTGCCTCTGATCACAATTCATATAGGCCGATTGCGATGCTCTCTTGCCTCCGGAAATTAATGGAGAAAATGATCCTCTTACGGTTAGACAAATGGGTCGAAACAAACGGGTTACTTTCAGATACTCAATTTGGCTTTCGCCGGGGCAAAGGGACGAACGATTGCCTAGCGTTGCTTTCTACTGAAATTCAACTAGCCTTTGCTCGAAAAGAGCAAATGGCTTCTGCGTTCATGGATATTAAGGGGGCTTTTGACTCTGTCTCTGTAGAAGTTTTAAGCGCGAAACTTCATTCGCAGGGACTTTCACCAAATTTGAATAACTTTTTGCTCAATTTGTTGTCAGAAAAGCATATGTATTTCTCACATGGCGATTCGACAACTTCCCGAATTAGTTACATGGGCCTCCCCCAGGGCTCATGTTTGAGTCCTCTCTTATATAATTTTTACGTCAATGACATCGATGAATGTCTTGCAAATTCATGCACGCTAAGGCAACTTGCAGACGATAGCGTTGTATCCATTACTGGTGGCAAGGCTAGCGATCTGCAAGGACCATTGCAAGATACCTTAGACAATTTGTCTGAATGGGCTCTTAAGCTGGGTATCGATTTCTCTCCGGAGAAAACTGAGGTCGTTTTTTCTAGGAAGCATAACCCAGCTCAGCTGCAGCTCCTACTAACGGGTAAAACGATCTCTCAGGTTTTAGTCGCTAAATATCTCGGGGTCTGGTTCGACTTCAAATGCACCTGGGCTTGTCATATTAGGTATCTGACACAAAAATGCCAACAGAGGATTAATTTTCTTCGTACGATTACCGGAACTTGGTGGGGTGCTCACCCAGGAGACCTTCTAAGGTTATACCAAACAACGATATTGTCAGTTTTTGAGTACGGCTGTTTTTGCTTTCGCTCCGCCGCGAACACGCACATTATAAAATTAGAGAGAATACAATATCGTTGTTTGCGTATTGCCTTGGGTTGCATGCAGTCGACCCATACGATGAGTCTTGAAGTGCTAGCGGGTATTCTTCCGTTGAAACATCGTTTTTGGAATCTCTCTTACCGGTTGCTAATTCGATGCACAGTTATGAACCCATTAGTAATTGAAAATTTCGAGAGGTTGGTCGACCTTCAATCTCAATCCAGATTTATGACTTTATATTTTGACTATATGGCTCAAGATATTAATCCTTCTTCATACGATTCCTCCAATGTCGCACTTTTAGCTACTTCTAATAATGCTATATTCTTCGACACCACCATGAAACAAGACATTTCTGGTATCCCGGATCAATTGCGACCCCAAGAGATCCCTAAGATTTTTTCCAATAAGTTTAAACATGTTAGTTATGATAAAAGGTTTTACACTGACGGATCTAATCTAGATGAGTCCACTGGCTTCGGTGTTTTCCACGAAAATTTTACCGCCTCCTACAAACTCGATGCTCCTGCTTCCGTGTACGTCGCAGAACTTGCTGCTATTCAGTACTCTCTTGGAATCATCGAAACATGGGTAGGCCATAGACCACTACTTCATCTTCACAGATAGTCTCAGTGCCATTGAGGCTCTGCGATCAATGAAGCCTGTGAAGCACACCCCGTATTTCCTGGGGAAAATACGGCGGTTTTTAAGTGCTTTAACAGATAAAAATTACCGGGTTACCTTAGCGTGGGTCTCATTGCTCGATTCCGGGTAACGAAAAGGCTGACTCTTTAGCTAAGGTGGGTGCTATTGACGGCCATATTTATGAAAGACCAATTGCTTATGATGAATTTTATAGCATTTTGCGTCAGAGAACACTCAACAGTTGGCAATCATCATGGAACTCAGATGAACTGGGACGGTGGCTACATTCCATTTTTCCTAAGGTATCGACGAAAGCATGGTTCAAGGGGTTGGATGTAGGTCGGGACTTCATTCGCGTGATGTCCAGACTTATGTCCAATCACTATACGTTAAACACGCATCTCTTTCGTATAGGGCTTGTAGACAGTAATCACTGCGTTTGTGGCGATGGCTACCATGACATCGAGCATGTTGTTTGGTCGTGTACCGAATACTGTGGTGTTAGGTCTGAGCTTATAGATTCCCTCCGGGCCCGAAGAAAACAACCGAACGTACCCGTTAGAGACATTCTGGGAAGCGGTGATCTCCAGTACATGACACAGCTATACGTGTTCATAAAACACGCTGGTATTAAAATATGAAACTCTTCTATCTATTTGTTAGATTACCATTCCCGCTACACGCTGAAAGAAGATGATACACTAAGCTGGAGACACCCAAACGAAGACTCGGCATCTTCATGTTCACGCAGACACCTCAGTCCAAACTGCTCAAATAGAACATCACTGCTTAGCCATGTACAAATAAATAAATCGTATAACTCAATATAGTTAAAATCAAAATTGTAACTCCCCTCCTCTCACCTTAAATCCCCACTAGCTCGTAGTCGGCCGCGAGAATAAAGAAAAGGCCTCCCTCTTTTCCCTGCTAATTTAGAATTTAAAAAAAATGTACTTGGCTCAGTTAAACATAAATTGTATCGTGCCGTGTCAAATAAACTATTTGAAAACAAATCCACCTAACGGTCAGACCCAGCCTTTCTCATTCAAACTTTTATTTGTAAAAATAGATTTACATGAACGCTTCAATCCAATAAATGTATATTCACTCTTTAGGTTTTAAAATATTGATTTGTAATCTATACATATAAAAATGCAGTCCGTTTTGTCTGTCTGATCCATATAGGCTCGATAACGACCGAACCGATCGACGTGAAAATTTGTATGTAGGGGTTTTTGGTGCCGATAAATGTTCCTATGATAGTTTGAGACCCCTTTCTCTTCGGGAAGAGAGGGGTCTTATACAAATGAAACATAAATTGCTGCACAACTCAAGAACAAACCAAGCAAATGAAACCGAATTTGGCATGTGGATGTTTTAAGGGGTACTAAATATGACCATAATAGTTGGACGCCCCTCCCTTTTCTGGAAGGGAGGGGTTCCATACAAATGAAACACAAATTTCTGCACATCTCGAGAAATAATCATCTAAATGGAACCAAATTTGGCAGGTGAATGTTTTTAGTGATAGAAAATATGTCCATAATGTTTTGGCATCTCTCTTTCTTTTGGAAGGGAGGGGTGCCATACAAATGAAACACAAATTTCTGCACATCTCGAGAAATAACCGAGTAAATGGAACCAAATTTAGCATGTGAATGTGTTCAGGGGTAACTAATATGCCCATAATGGTTCGACACCCCTTCCTTTTCTGAAAGAGAGGGGTTCCATAAAAATAAAACACAAATTTCTACTTAGCTCGAGAGCTAACCAATTAAATGGAACCAAATTTGGCAGGTGAATGTTTTTAAAGGTAACAACTGAACCGTTGAGAGCAAAAGTGGTACATGTGACATTTCACACTTTTTGGGTTTTTTGCATAAATTGATGCAAAACGCAATAAGTAACTAGAATATCCAAGAAAAACCGAAATCTGATAACCTAAACCGAAGTTATAGCCAAAACAATTTTTGGTAATTAACATAATCACCATTTCGTTGAGAGAAAAAGTGGTACATGTCCAGTCTGTGCATGTTAGATGAATTGTAAGTCGAATATCTTAGGATTTAAAACAATCATGTCATCAGCAAAGTTTGTCAAGTGATTGAGTACTTTTAGATGAAGATATGTTTGCTTTGGAATTTTCTAACTACGTGGCGCTAGTGTACCCGTGACTATTTTGTAACAGAAAGCATTTTACCTATTTCAGTATCAACTCCTATGCTGTTACCAAATACATATACACTAGCGCTACGAAGAGACAGAATTCCTTAACAAACAGATCAACATTCTACAGAACTCAATCACTTGGCTGAATCTGCTGAAGACATGAATGTTCTATGTCTCAAGATTTGAGAGCTATAATGCATCCTTCATGCTCACACTGGACATGTACCACTTTTGCTCTCAACGTTTGCTGGTTGTACTTATTTTTCCCATAGAACAAAAGTGGTACATGTTTTTCCATTGAAGTTTGTGTAAGTTTCTCAACCAGAACTCGTTATGAGCAAAATCATTTCAAATAACCTGGAAATACGCGAAAATTTAATCGAGCGTTTTTGATTTGAATGAAACTTTGCACACGTATTTGGCTTAGCAAACTGAGCATTTTTCACAGATGGAGAGATGTTTTACACCCATGAGTTACATTCTAAAAGGGCGTATGTCTTTTGACATAGGTTTTATTCGAAACATTGTAGTCCAGCAACCGTATAGGTAGTATAGAAAAACTGTCAGAGAATGAGTTGTAGGGAATTAAAAATGCATCATAAAAAAAATATACAAATATTTTTGACCAAAAAAAAAATTAAAAATAAACATTAACGTTCAATTAAAAAAAAAGAGTTGAATTTATTTTGTTTATTTTTTAAATAAACTTGACGTTAAAACGCAACTTTTAAAAAAAGTCCAGGATGGAGAAATGAAAAATATTTATTGATGGTAGATTGATTTTTTTGTAGAAATTCTAATTCAAACATTTTTCAAAAAAAAAATTATTCTGATGATTTTAAAAGATGCAGAGAGTTATTTTAAATCAAAAAGCTCGTGGTAGTTAACATTCTGAAGGCATTGGTTTTCGAGTTATTTTTAATTAAAGTTCGAAAGATTATTAAAATTTAGGAAAATACACGTTTTTCTTAATTTGTTCGTGGTTCTCCAGCAAAAACCATACGTTCATTGGAATGCTTGATCAAAAATATACAATTCATTCTTTGACAACAAGACGATTGGGCGAACGGTTCTCAAGAAAAGAGCTCTGAGAAATCACACACTATAACAACTTCATCATCTTTCAAATTGTTTTTTGCTTCTCTCATGTAAGTCGACTGTTGAGTTATTATGTGATCGTGGGTTATCAACTTTTCACAAAAATAAGGTACAAATTCATCAATTGATTTCACAAGTGTCTCTATATTACATCGATCTGTTGCAATCGACTGTTCGAAAGGTATTTCTCTCACACAACGTTCCTCAAGTTCTTTGAAAAAACTGTTTTCAAAATCTAAACGGCTTGGGCAATGTTCACATTTGCGGAGATAACAATATTTGGATCGTGTAGTTGAGCTACATAATAGTTGTTCAAAGTAAAATTTAGAATCTCGTGATCAGTACAAACACAAATATTAAGATCCTGAGCTTCCAAGTAATTTACAATGCTTAGGTTTCAAAGCTCTAAAAGAAGTCAACCCAATATCAGTTTTGCTGACATCTTTAAAATAAACGTAAGCCTCACGAATTGAATTCATTGAGAGTCGCTTTTGCACATGCTGTCGCTTACCATCTTTTCTCACTGCAACGTAGTCCCTTTGCCCTGGCATGGCTCTACTGACCTGGTCACTGTCATAAAACTGCAATACCTCATTTTTTACTTCCAGGGGCAATCCATGTCCAAGCCTCACGTCAGGAATAGCCAATATTCTAATAACCTCTGATATGCGCCGAGCCTGTTTCACAATGTATTCCGTTGTTTCAAACTTCTCTGTTACCGTTTGTTGGTTCCAAGATTTCGGTAGAACCGAAGATATTCTTACTTTATCCTCCCTCGAGTATTCGGGCGCAGTAAATTTTTCTTTTAACTACAAATTCATCTCGTCGAAGTCTCTCGCTTTACGTTTCAATAAATCCAGATCATCTTCAGCATCAAAATCGAAAATGTTTTTTCTTATACCGTCAGTAATGTAGTTACTTTCAGTAATGTAATACTTTTTTTAGGATATTTTTCCTGATTGAGCTTTGCCATTGATATCGGTGAAACGTTGATTCCAGCTAGGCCTTTGTTGAATAACTCAATTTTCTGTGTTCTGGAGTATTCTTTTTCAATGCTTTCTTGAGAATATGATGATACGATTGATGGTATCTCCGCCAATTCGTATACAGATGCAGATGGTTGCAACTCCGTCGGTAGAATGTTTCTTCCACATCCTGATGTTGATAGTTCCATGAATGAATTGTGTGGATGCTCTTCGAGATCAAATTCATCTTTCACTTCGATACAATATAATCTACACGAATCACAAATCGATAGAGACGTATTAAAATGAGCTTGACAGTTCAATATTTTCAATTTTGCAATAACGTTTTCGTTTAATTTACGTAAGCTTGATGAGCACCGATGATCAGGAAAGGTTTTACAGCACTTGGGTTTGGTGTATTCCATTTTCACTCCACTCATCTTCACAAAATGCAAACTGTTACTAACACTTTTAAAGAAGTGCAATCGTATTTATATACGAAAACAGATATTATAGGATATTCGTAGCGTACTTTACAAGCAGGTAGTGTTGCACGACAACCATATTTTTTATAAAACATTCGGCAAAGGGGAACGTGTAGGTGGGCTAAGGTACAGCGCCTGAGTTATTTATCCAATCGTTTTGTTGTCAAAGAATAAATTATTTATTTTTGATCAAGCATTCCAATGAATCTATGGTTTTTGCTGGAGGACCACGGACAAATTAAGAAAAACGTGTATTTTCCTAAATTTTAATAATTTTTCGAGCTTAAATTAGAAATCTCGAAACTCGAAAACCAATGCCTTTAGAATTTTAACTACCAAGAGCTTTTTGATTTAAAATAACTCTCTGCATCTTTTAAAATCATCAGAATGAAATTTTTTTGGAAAATATTTGAATTAGAATTTCTATGAATAAATCAATCTACCATAAAAAAAATATTTTTCATTTCTCCATCCTAGATTTTTTTTCAAAAGTTGCGTTTTAACGTCAAGTTTACGAAAAAAAAAATTAAAAAAAATCGATTTATTTTTTATTGAAATTTAATGTTTATTTTTAATTTTTTTTTTTTGGTCAAAAAAGTTTGTTTTGTACAGTGTAGGGGGATTAGGGGCATTATGAGCACACGGGGCGAAATGGGCACCCCTTTTCTATGCAAAACTACGCATTTTTTGTAGAACAAAAGTGGTTTGTCTGTTTAAAATATGGAAATATATTGAAAAAATTAACTTGGTTCCCGGATGTTGGAAAAATTATTATTATGGCGCACTACAAAATAAGCTTCTACGGTCGTTGATATGGCTCAACCAAGTATGTAGACACATCAATATGACGTATGGGTCGTACCCCAAATTTCACCATCATTGAAGTTTTGATTTTAAGCTATAATTATTATTAAAATTTCATGTTAACTTTAACTAATTTGATAGGGGCGAAATGGTCACCTTTAGGTGGGGTGAAATGAGCACACCTTGTCACATAAACTTACCTGAAATTCATCTCAGTAGATTTGTGAGTTTGTCTGTTTCCATAGTCAGTGTTTGTTTACAGTGATGGTGCGAACATATATTAAAAAATCTTTGAGACCGAATCGGTCAGAAAAAGCGACTGCAGGCAGAATTGGCCACCATAAGGCGCGACGGGACATTCACGAAACAAGCCGCCGAGTATCACGGCATCCCGCGACAAACGTTGGCCCATTAGTTGTACTTATACACAGTTTCAAGATATGTTCTATAAGAGTTCTCATTATACCCCGTGGGTGCTCATTATGCCCCAGTGGGGTGCTCATTGTGACCCACACATCGACTGATTGCTAGTTTTTGATGCATGAATCTAATTTGTGTTTTTCACCATTATACGATAAACTTATCAATTTGTAAATAGTCTACCTTTAATTATAGATAGTTAATTCAAGTTTTTCACTGAAGTCAGCTTAAAGTTTTTGTCGTTTTCCATGCTTAAATCAGCAACCAGGTTAGGGTGCTCATTATGCCCCTATTCCCCCTATAATTTTTTTATGATGCATTTTTAATTCCCTACAACTCATTCTCAGACAGTTTTTCTATACAACCAACGGTTTTTAGACTACAATGTTTCGAAAAAACCTATGCCAAAAGACATACGCCCTTTTAGAATGTAACTCATGGTTCTAAAAAATCTCTCCATCTGTGAAAAATGCTCAGTTTGCTAAGCCAAATACGTGTGCAAAGTTTCATTCAAATCAAAAATTCCACTTTCTGAAAAAGAGCTGAAAATGACCAAATACCACCCAATATGGGTATTTCCTAGGGTGGTCGGTATTACCGACTTTTCGAAAAACCGGTATTTCGGTATTCATAAAAATAAAAACCGGTAAAACCGGTAAAAACCGGTATTTTCATTTTTATGCAAACCAGGAGCGACTCGTGTTCTTTTAACCTACTAGTTCAACTACAAAAGTCTGAAAATCATAGTTTGGGGGAAGTGATGACAATCATGTCCGCAAAAAACGCAAGTTATTCTCACTGTACTATTTAAAATAAAACTAAAAAATTTACATTAATTTTGATTTTGAATTTATTTTTTCGTCTCAGGTTGCATCTATGGACGTGGCACTGCATAACTATGGTTTTGCATTTATGAGTACCTATGCTTTATGACGATCCAGATTTTTTTTGTAAAATTTAGACCATTGCACATAGGAGTACGTAGAACAAAAACTTGGTCAAAATTTTTTAAATGAGTTTTCAGATAGCAAATCTAGAGAAACATTTCAAAAGGTCTATCTGCTTTGATCGATTTTTTGATCGGTCACTTTCATTCAATCACCGCAACTTATTAAACATCTTTTTTGACACGTTATTTGCACAAGTTGATAGCGGAGGGATTACTCTAGCATCTGAACAAAAAAACACGCTTGGGAGAGTTAACATTTCCAAAATGAAAAGACGGTTCGGAAAAACGATGAAAGCAGATAGGACCTTTTGAAATGTTTATCATTTACATTGTTTATCATTTACATTTCTACTGTGTTTTAAAGTGGTTTTAACTCTATTAAACTTTATATTTAGACATAAAAACTTATTATTAACAAGTTTTCGTCAAGTTAGATCACCATCACTCTGAAAATCGAAAAAAGTACAAATATAGTAAGAGCTTGTTCTGGTGAATACTTTTTTGCCAATAATTGATTCTGCTACTTTGAAAGCGTTTTTTAAATCACTCGCTTCAAAAGGATAGGAATATTTTGGAAACCACAGTGCTTCCAGTAGATCATTGAGTCATGTTAACTGCGTAACTCAACTCATCCAATGGTACATTTTCTCTTAGCATTTGCGTTTTGCGTCTCTTGCTTCGATCACTGCAATCAATCCTCTCCTTGGCCGACATGAATGTGAAGCTTCCGACCAACTTTACAATTTCATGATTAAGCTATACCAATTTTGTCATATTTCGAAACTGTCGAAACTGTCTGTCGATGCTGACGCTCAAGAATCACTTTGAAGTTATAATAACATGAGTAGAAGTTTATATTTTTCGTAGAACATTTCGTGACTTATTCATGGGCTCCAACTAATACCAAGGTCATGATAGTTACTGTCGTTTGTAAACAATTCAGAAAATTTCAAGATGGGCTGCATACAATGTAGTAAGTATCAGAGAATGCAAAAAGGATCAATAGCACGAGGAACACTTAAATTATTTTTTTCGTATTTTGGCCAGCTTTTTGACTGAAATACTCCTATGTGCACTGCGACCATTGTTTTGATCTCTTGTGGTATACGATCCAGATACATTTAACAGTGTTTGGAAAATTTTAATGAATGAATCGTGTGATATGATTACGAAGAACATAATTTCGAAACTCATAGGAACAAAAAAAAACATGCAGATTTTTATTCCAATTTTCTTTCACATCGCCAAACATAGTTTTAAGCTAGTAAATCACTTCAAAATTCTTAGAGAAACTGAAACTGTTGAGAAGAGTAAAAGAATGAAGAAGAAAATGAAATGATGATCAGGCAAGAATCCACAGGAACCGAAGGTAAATACTTCTCTATTCGGATCTGTCTGTTTGAACAGTTCGTCCCAATTCAGTTGACCCTGAGAAAACATTTTTCTCAAGGGACAGGTATTTTTAGGATGAAATTCTTCATTGATTGATTATTTCATCCTGTAAACACTTTGTATCAGGAGCAACTTGCCCATAACTAGGTTCAACCTGTGCAATGCACACGGAGATGCCAAACAAAAAATAAATTCCTAATCCAAATTTATATTATTAAATTATTTTTTTAGTTTTACCTTGAAAAAGCACAAAACGAATAATGACTTGCGTTTTTTCGCGACCATGATTGTGATTGCTGCCTCAAACTATAATTTTCAGAATTTGTAGTTGACTAGTAGGTTCGAAACTCACTAGTTGCCCCTGTAAGTATGAGTGTGTATAGAGATTAGCTGTTTTACTTAGAAAATAAATTTATGTTCAATGTTGCTTTTGTGTAAATGTATTTATAATATACACCGTCATATGATTTTTAACGCCTACCTAAGTTGGTAGCATTCATAAGCCCTATGAAAATTGTGACAAGTTTTTTTTTTCAATTTTAAGAAAAATACCGAAAATACCGGTTTTTTCGCCTCTCAAATACCGGTATTGCGGTATTGAAAAAAATATCGGTTTTACCGGTTTTTGTTTTACCGGTGAACCACCCTAGTATTTCCGGAATCGTACTGATGCACTGGAGCCACAAATCGACTTCAGACAACATTTTGAATTGTAAGATGGCAACTTCCGGTTTCTGGAAAACAGCCGGAAATGACCAAATACCATTCAATATGAATGTTTTCGGAACCAGAATTACATTCGGACAGAAAGTGACCAAATACCACCCAATCTGAGTATCTCCGGACCCAGAATGTTGCAAGAAGCCAGAAATTGACCTCAGACACTATTATGAATTGTAGGATGGCAACTTCTGGTTTCTGGAAAACAGCCATAAATGGCCGATTTCCATCTAACATAAGTATCTCCGGATCTAGAATGACCACAGACCTCATTTGAGATTCTAGGTTGGCGACTTCCGCTTCCTGGGAAACAGCCGAAAATAATCGAATAACACCCAATATGGGTGTTTTTTCAACCAGAATGACGCTCAGAGGCCAGAAATTATCTTAAATACCGTTTTGAAATCCAAGATGGCGACTTCCGGTTTGTGAAAAACAGCCAAAATAACCAAATACCATCCAATATGAATATTTCTGGAACCAGAATGATGCAATGAGCTAACAATTGACCTCAGGCACCATTTTGAATTGCTAAATGGCAACTTCTAGGAAACAGTCGAAAATGACCAAATAATACTCAATATGGATATTTCCGTAATCGAGATGATGCATAGGAACCATACATTGACCCTGGACACAATTTTGAATTTAAAGACGACCACTTTTGGTTTCTGGAAAACAACCAAAATAACTGAATACCTTCCAATATGGGTATTTCCGGTGTCAGATTGGTGCCAGAAAATCTGCTGAAAATGATCGAATACCACCCAACATGAATATATTTAGAAATAAGGTGTTGTACATAAGCCAAAAGTCGAGGATGTTGTTATTTCGGTAAAACCAATCATTTCAAACGATTTGTTATTTGACTTTGAGCTAGCATTGGCCGATACCGTATCGATACCTTCGGTATCGATACCGCGGGGCCTGAATATCGGAATTTTTTATCGATGCAACTGACGCTGATATTAAGCTGGATCGATACTTTCGCCCCGATATTTTTTCCATACTGGAGGGAAACTATAAAATCGGAGAAATTACGGATACGACCAATTGCCTGAATGTCTTAAAAGTAAAAGTCTGTAAAAGTCACCAACAGATTGCATATACCCGCGCACTTCTAAGATGATTTTCATGCCTCTTGCGAGAAAAATTGTTTCGCAATTGACAATACTGTCTATGCAGAGCAAAACCGGAATCGCCGCGTCACTCACCTGACAAGCATTTTGTGGTGAATGGCTTAGTATTCCAATAACTATACAGCAGTCTTTTTATGCGGGGGTTTCGTCTCAAATTTTTATGAAAATGCGTAAAATATTACTAAATTGAGTTGAAAAGATTACTAAGAAAACCGTTCTAAAATCTTTTCGCTTATTCAAAAGAGAGTGATCAGTTTAAAGACAAAAATGCAACATTTTCACCAGAAATTGTGATTTGTTTGTAAAACGGATAACTCTAAACATGAAACGGAAGCCTTACTAAAATTAGGTCGATGTCTTGTACCGTTTTGAAGCACTGCAGAATGTTTCTTGTTCCCTATTTGAAAATTTCTTAACATTGTTAAACTGTATCTTCTTTCTTCAATAAGTCATCTCCTTAACACTGCAAGGCCAAAAAACGCCAGAGCTTTTGTGCTGCCCGAAATTTCAAATCAGGCCGCAGACGCGCTTATGCTATTGCACTGATTTGTGACATATAATTCCCATTAGGTCTATTGACCGCAGGGATACCAAATGTGCAGATTTTTCTGCAAAACTCAGATTTTTGATTCGCAAATAATTGCAGTTTTTCCATAATTTCTGTGTTTTTGTCAGAGTTTCTTTATACTTGCGCAGACTTTTTCAAAATCTTTGCAGATTTCTGCAGCCTTTGCCTACGCAAACGCATTTGTTTTCAAATCACGGCCAGATTTTTTTTCAAATTTCAAGCAGATTTTGTCAGTTTTTCGAGCAGTTGCAAACTTTCTTCAAAATCATCTGCCATCTCTGACTGACCGTAATGAATATAAAAAAATTGCCGCTTTTCATAGACCTGTTTTAAGTAGCAGGTAGGATATCGATACATCTGGAATCGATGCTCCGCGTTCGATATCGACCTGGTATCGATGCGCCCTGAAAAAAAATCGATCCTCGAGTATCGATACTTTTGCAGATTTTGGCCAATGCTAACTTTGATCATATCCCATGGCCGATTCGTCGTGCATTTGCAGACTTTGAACACATCGCAAGGAATCAATGAGTTTGGAACGTTCAAATAGTACGACACCACATTTAAATTATGTTGGGTGCCATCCACATACCACGTGGACAGATTTTTAACGAGTTTGACCCCCCCCCTCCCCCTCCGTGGACAACTGCCCATATAAATTCTAAAAAAAATGGTATGAACCGTGGACATAACCCAACCCCACCCCCCCCCCCCAAAGCTGTCAACGTGGTATGTGGGTGGCCCCTTCAGGCCACATATATCGATCGAAGCAGGTATAGTTTTAAATAGTTTTTGAATTTCTTTGCTTTCCAAAACTTTTGAGCCACATACTAAATTGTTATGAAGTTTGTTATTTGTAAGTTTGAGAGATGACTCGTTCGTATGACACTAGTTATGTTCAAATAAGTCATGTAATCTTTGAGATAATAGACTTTCGTTATTTTATTAACAGTTTAATACATAACGGTTGCTTAAATTCGATTATAATCAAATAAAATTGGAACGTATAGGGGGGGCAAAACTATGAAACCACGTGTTCAATCATAATTCATCAGTTAAACCTTAACTAGCTCGCTAATCTGAAAATAATATTAACAAATCGGTTGTGTAGTTTCTGAGATGATGAAGTTTCGTGATTCTCACATTTCGGTACGTTACAGACAAAGTTACAGTTCGATTACAGTAAAATTCGAAAGAGTGTTATGAGGCATCTAGACTTATTAATTGATACTAATTTTGTGGAAATCGGGTCAGCCATCTCTGAGAAAAGTGAGTGAGTTCAAGTTGTCTTCGGAATATGTTCCTTTTCATAGCTGGGTTTCACATTTCTAAACATAACAGGCAAAGTTATTGTCCGATTGCAAAACAAATCAATAGGGTCTTATGGGGCACTAGGCCTTCCATTTGACACTGATTTTTTGAAAATCGGTCCAGCCATCTCTGAGAAACATGAGTGAGGATAAACAGTCTTCAGAACACGTTTCTTTAAATAACTTTTGAACCAAAAATTCAATCTTTATAAAATTCAAAAGTTAAGGGTATTCCAGGTAGCCCGTTCTTTGGAAACCAATTTTGTTCAAATCGGTTGTGTAGTTTTCGAGATAATGATGTTTCATGATTTTTACATTTTGATACATAAACCAAAAATCCGATTACAATGAAATTGAATAGGGTCTTATGGGACAACAAGACCTTTCATTGGCAACTAATTTCATGAAAATCGGTCCAGCCATCTCTGAGAAAAGTGACAGAGAATAAAAATCTGCACATACACACAAACACACACATACACACACACACACACACACACACACACACACACACATACAGAAAATGCTCAGCTCGTCGAGCTGAGTCGAGTGATATATACCATTTGGCCCTTTGGAGCACTTTTATACTTTCGGTTTTGCAAGTGATTGCTATACCTTGCTAGGAGAAAGGCGAAAATATGTTTGTCGTGCAACACTACCTACTTGTTTACTAATAATAACTGTTTGTAAAGTATGCTACCAATATCCTATAATATCTGTTTTCGTATATAAATACAATTGCACATCTCTAGAAGTGTAAGTAACAGTTTGCATTTTGTGAAGATGAATAAAGTGAAAATGGAATACACCAAACCCAAGTGATGTAAAACCTTTCCTGATCGTCGGTGCTCATCAAGCTTACGCAAATTAAACGTAAACGTTATTGCAAAATTAAAAATATTGAACTGTCAAGCTCATTTCAATACGTCTTTATCAATTTGTGATTCGTGTAGATTATATTGTATCGAAGTGAAAGATAAATTTGGTCTTGAAGAGCATCCACACAATTCATTCATGAAACCATCAACATCAGGATGTGGAAGAAACATTCTACCGACGGAGTTGCAACCAGCCTACGAAAAAAGTACTGCTTGTTTCCTACTGTCGTTTTAAACGAGT
The DNA here is from genome assembly GCF_029784165.1 of Wyeomyia smithii. Classification (NCBI taxonomy): domain Eukaryota; kingdom Metazoa; phylum Arthropoda; class Insecta; order Diptera; family Culicidae; genus Wyeomyia; species Wyeomyia smithii. Next base: position 159,027,417 of record NC_073695.1, on the reverse strand, counting down.
ATTAACTGCTGGTAACTAAACTCTATATTCATCAAAGTTAGCTGTTACGAAACTGTGCAAAGCATATTGGCATTGGAGAAGTTGATAAACATGCTGACACTGTTCAACGCCTCCTTATTCGATATTTAATTAAAAGCGTTTCCGTACACCGATCGTTGTAAACCCTTTGCTACTGTTACGCTCTAAATTCTGTACGTCTTCTTCCATAATCAGTATGTAGCGGTAACAGCCGTTTTGCTATGATAACATCCCTCGATTTGTCGATAGACGACTGTCATGAGCGGCTGTTATGAACTGTCATGTGTTTAATTTATTTCGATTGAATAGGTGCAAATTGTGGATTCTTGATCATACAACAAGCTGACACATCCTCTAAACCAAGGTATAAGGAAATTACTGTAATTATTGTTGTTTCATTTTCATTTTCTCGCCGTTTCAAATTGTAATTGGAAGCTACGGTGGCCACTTTACAAGGATATCTTGCCCAGTGATTGTCAAGAGTAGACAGTGGGAAACTTGCAAAATATAAAATAAACTAATGAGTTAAAATATTTATCAAACACCACTTACACTTCAGCTAACATAATATAGAAATTACCCAAAAAAGCTGGTATATTTCTTCAACTTAACCACAAAAAAACATCAAGTTGTTCTATAACATTTCAATGATTTATTTATTTTGTTAAAATTCACAGTATCCGATCGAGTTCACTGATTCTTGTGACAATATCAACGAATCATTGCTTTTAAAATTGATAAGTTGTACAGGATTGCTGTCAACCTTAAAATCTTCCTAGACAAAAAAAAAATTAAAAATGACCGCTAAAAACTTTTACTAAGCTGTTACGCTAAATTTCTAAATTATGAGAATCTAGAAAATTAGGGTTATAGGAATCGTTCAAATAGGTTTTTTTTTCTTCACATAACATTTATTTGACACGGCACAAATACAATTTAATATTTAACGGCGCCAATTATATCTGATGACTTAAAAACTAAAGCAAATTTTTTATCCTCGCTGCCGACTACGAGCTGAAATTAAGTCTAACTTAAAACTAGCATGGATTTACCAATCAGTGTTTTGTTGTTCAATGGTCGTCTGATAATCGTCGAATGGCATGTATGGATTCGTTCTGCTGAGCCACGATGTCGTGAGTTGGGACAGAGGCTCGTAGTCCTTGGGTCCTGGTTCTATTGTGCGGGGTCTGGTTGCTGGTTTTATGCTTAAGGTTCAAACGTGTTCTTGTCGTTTTGTTGGGTGTAGACGGAGGGGAACGGGACTAGACTAGGGCATGGATGGATTTCAGGAAAACATATATAAGGGTCATGTAGGGTAGGTCAAGGCTCGCCAAGACATCACGAACAGGAACAGCTGGCCGTCTACCTCCGGCCTGAAGGGAAGCTACAAGTTTAGACCTGGCGTCACGGTGAACAAGGCATGACCAAACAACGTGCTCTATGTCGTGATAACCTTCACCACAGGCACAGATACCGCTTTCTTCGAGCCCAATACGACGGAGATGCGCGTCAAATCTATAGTGGTTGGACATAAGCCGAGACATCACGCAAATGAAATCTCGACCTACATCCAACCCCTTGATCCCAGCTCCCCCTTGGTCCAAGAATTTTGCCAACTGATGATCGTATTCTGACGTACAAATGCGAAAAATTCATTGAAGGCAATTGGTCGTTCATAAATATCGCCGTTAATTGCACCCACCTTAGCCAAAGAGTCCGCTTTCTCATTGCCCGGTATCGAGCAGTGAGAAGGGACCCACGCTAAGGTAATCTGAAACGATTTTTCGGATAAAGCACTCAAATGTACCCGTATTTTCCCCAGGAAATACGGAGAGTGCTTAACATCTTTCATCGATCGGAGAGCCTCAATGGAACTGAGACTGTCCGTAAAGATGAAATAATGGTCCGTGGGCATTTTTTCAATAATCCCTAGGGTGAACTGAATTGCAGCTAGTTCTGCGACGTAAACAGAAGCAGGATTATCGAGCTTATAGGAGACGGCTAAATGATTATTGAAGATACCGAAGCCAGTGGACCCATCAAGAAGTGATCCTTCAGTGTAGAACATATTGTCGCAGTTGATGTTTCGATATTTATTGGAAAAAATTTTAGGGATCTGCTGCACGCGTAAATGATCCGGGATTCCACGAAGTTCTTCTATCATGGATGTATCGAAGAACACAGTAGAATCAGAAGTATTTTATAAGTTGACACGATTTGGAATATTCGAAGAAGGGTTAATATTTTGGGACATGTGATTGAAATACAATGTCATAAAACGGGTTTGAGAATTAAGTTCGATTAACCTTTCAAAATTTTCAATCACGGGACGGTTCAAGACCTCACATTTGATTAGAATACGAGAAGACATGCTCCAGAAGCGGTTTTTCATTGGAAGTACTCCAGCTAAGATCTCCAAACTATGGGTCGATTGCATGCAACCCAAGGCGATACGCAAAAAACGATATTGTATTCGCTCCAGTTTGATCAAATGTGTGTTTGCTGCGGAGCGGAAGCAGAAACACCCGTACTCAATAACAGACAGTATCGTTGTTTGGTAAAGCCTTATACGGTCTCCTGGGTGGGCTCCCCACCATTGTCCGGTTATTGTACGAAGAAAATTCACTCTTTGTTGACATTTTTTCATCAGATACCTCACGTGACAACCCCAGGTGCCTTTAGAGTCGAACCAGACACCAAGATATTTGTGTACCAAAACCTGAGAAATCGTTTTACCCATTAATTGTGTTTGAAGCTGAGCAGGTTCATGCTTCCTAGAAAAAACTACTATCCCAGTCTTTTCCGGAGAGAATTCGATACCTAGCTGTAAAGCCCAAGCAGACAAACTGTCCAAGGTATCTTGCAATGGTCCTTGCAAATCGGCAGCTTTGGCTCCTGTAACAGAGATTACACTGTCGTCTGTAAGTTGTCTTATCGTGCATGAATTTGCCAGACATTCGTCGATGTCATTCACATGAAAGTTGTAAAGAAGGGGGCTTAAACATGAGCCCTGGGGAAGACCCATGTAGCTAATGCGAAAAGTTGCCAAATCGCCATGCGTAAAATGCATGTGCTTTCCGGACAACAAATTGTGCAAAAAATTGTTCAAAATTGGAGAAAATCCTTGTCGGTGAAGTTTATCCGAAAGAATGTCAATAGAAACGGAATCAAAAGCCCCCTTAATGTCCAAGAACGCTGACGCCATTTGTTTTTTGCGAGCATACGCCAACTGAATATCTGTTGAAAGCAACGCAAGACAATCATTCGTCCCTTTGGCACGGCGGAAGCCAAACTGAGTATCTGATAGTAGACCATTTGATTCGACCCAGTGGTCTAAACGACGGAGTATAATTTTTTCCATCAGTTTCCGGATACAGGATAGCATTGCAATCGGCCTATAAGAGTTGTGATCAGAAACTGGTTTTCCCGGTTTTTGGATGGCGATCACCTTCACTTGCCTCCAATCCTGCGGTACAATGTTTTGCTCCAGGAACTTATTGAACAAGTTCAACAAGCGCCTCTTGGCATTGCCGGGTAGATTCTTCAACGAGTTGAATTTGATTCTATCTAACCCAGGCGCGTTATTGTTACAGGAAAGGAGGGCAACTGACAATTCTGCCATCGTAAAAGGTGATTCTATCGAATCGTGGCCCGGAGACGCATCGCGAACAATGTTTTGCTCAGGAACAGAGTCCGGACATACTTTCCTGGCAAAATCAAATATCCACCGACTTGAAGACTCCTCGCTTTCGTTGACCGTTACGCGATTCCGCATTCTTCGGGCTGTGTTCCAAAGAGTGCTCATCGATGTCCCTCGACGTCTCGTTCACGAACCGACGCCAATATCCGCGTTTCTTTGCTTTAGCCAAGCTTTTAGGCTTGGTATCAAGCTCCGAATACCGTATATAGTCGCCAGGTATACCTTTCTTCTGATAGGCCAAAAACGCGTCGGATCTTTGCGTGTAGACATCGGAGCACTCTTGGTCCCACCACGGAGTGGGAGGCCGTTCTTTAATCGTTACGCCGGGATATTTCTTCGTTTGGGCTTGCAACGCGGCGTCGAGGATTAAGCCCGCGAGGAGGTTGTATTCTTCAAGTGGTGGATGATGTTGAATCGACTCGACCGCTTTTGAAATCATTTCCTCGTGTAACTTCCAATCAACATTCCGTGTGAGGTCATACGGAATGTCAATTGGTCGCATGCGAGTTGACCCGTTAGCAATTGAAATAAGAATAGGCAAATAGTCGCTACCGTGAGGATCGAGGATTACCTTCCATGTGCAATCCAACCGTAGCGACGTCGAACATAAGGATAGATCCAAAGCGCTTAGGCGCACCGGAGGTTTCGGGATACGTGTCATTTCACCGTTGTTTAAAATAGTCATGTCGAAGTCATCGCAAAGGTTATAGATTAAGGAGGAGCGGTTATCATTGTAAGGGGAACCCCAAGCCACACCGTGAGAGTTGAAGTCTCCCAAAATCAAACGTGGCGAGGGAAGAAGTTCTATTAAATCAAAGAGCAGCCGTTGCCCAACCTGTGCTCTGGGAGGAATATATATTGAGGCAATACAAAGCTCTTTACCTTGTATTGTCATTTGACATGCGACAACTTCGATGCCTGGAATCGAGGGGAGGTTAATACGATAGAAAGAATAGCACTTTTTAATCCCTAAAAGTACTCCTCCATATGGGGTGTCTCGATCAAGGCGAATAATATTAAAATCATGGAAGTTGAGATCAATATTTGAAGTAAGCCAAGTTTCGCAAAGGGAAAATGCATCGCATTTGTGTTTATTTATCAAAACTTTGAATGAATCAATTTTTGGTTAAATACTTCTGCAATTCCACTGTAAAACAGAGATAGAATCCTTCAAATTAGCAGTTGAATTAGCCATCGAAGGATACGATCGCTGCAAGGAGGGGCCATTGGGCAGTCAACTGCTTCGAAAATGATCTAACTGTTGGGAGAAGCGCTGTAAGAAAGTTTTTAATTGGATCAGGTATATTGAAATTTTCGAAAATCCAGTCCACAATATTAGAAAAATTCACCAATCCAGCATTTGTTTTGTCAACTGGATGTGCAAAAGGAGCAACTGGGGTTTTAGATGTTCCTGGAAGTGTTGGGAACTCCTTCTGAGACTTTAAATTGCCAAGCCCAGGAGGGGCTTGCATGGGGTTTTCCGTAGCACCTTTAGTTTTGGTTGTACTGTTCTTTCCACTTTGGAAAATCTTAGGACCTTTTCTGGGAAGCTTAGGGGAGGAAAGATTTTTCCTCTTTCTAGACTCCCAAGAATGGCAAAAGAAGTTCCCTCTAGTGGTTCGTCAGAGTCGGTTTCATCTGAAGACAACAGATCAAAGGGGTTCGCTGTTATGGTAGAAGTGGTCGTGGTCTTCTTGAGCATATCAGCGTAAGAACGCTTTGAACGCTCTTTGAGAGACCGTTTTAATTTATCCTTGCGCTGCATGTACACCGCGCATGTGGAGAGCTCATGCTGATTCTCCCCGCAGTGGATACATTTTTCAGCATTCGCACTACAGGAATCGTCGGTATGGTTCTCTCCACACTAACCGCACCGTGCCTTATTGCAACAGTAGGCGGCTGTGTGACCTAACTGCTTGCAATTGGTGCAGTTCATTAAACGGGGCACAAATAAGCGCACAGGAAGACGAACCCGGTGGATCAAGACGTGGATCGGCAATGCAGACCCGGCGAACGTGACACGAAACGCGTCTGACGGAGTGTAAACTTTTTTGTCTCCGACGAGCGACACAGATCGCAATTGTTTTACTTCTAATACTTTAACCTCAGGAAGGCTGCTGTTTTTAAAACAGCCTACAGCATCCTTCAAGAGGCACTCGACGGACAAACTCGGATCGGTCACGACGCCGTCGATCTCCACGTCTCGGGCCGGTATGTATACGCGATACTCCCGAGTAAAGAGCTCGAAACAAGCTATATCGTTGGCCTGTTTCAGGTCATTGACCACAACACGGAGCTTGTTTGGTCTAACCTTGATTATTTCAGTCACGGCCTTGAAGCGTGACGTCAGGTCTTTCGAAATTTGTATAATGTTCAGGGATTTCGACTTAGGTCCTGCTTTTGGCCGGAAATATACAACGAAACGTGAACCTGCTGTTTCGTCAAGGTAGAGCCTGGCACGAGGGGGAACTGAAGAGTGGACAGCGGGGGAAGGAGCAGGAGGGACAGAGTCAGGAGGGTTCGGTGTCGGGGGATCGGGGATTGAGGTATCCTCTTCCATTGTGCTAAGGCTAGTGCCCTAACACCGAAAAGAAACACGTACCTTTTTTTGATTTCAAGCGATGCTTTGTCTTCGACAATGTGGTCACGCAATCGTTGGGTGCAGCCGCCGGCAGCCGGCAGCTGTGCAGATTTACACTTTCCTCTATGTAGCTCTGGTTGTCTTCAACACAGCTAAACACCGAAACGTTCGGTTCAGCAGCGGCGGCGCAGCTACGCAGCAACAAAGCAAACAATAGCGGTTGACCTTCAAGCGGATTTATTTTGCACTGCACAGCACTCGTTAGACCGGACCGGGCAAGCGTTGTCTTTTGTTCGATTATTTTTTGCGAATATATCGAGACGACCGATAAACACAACCGATGCGCTTGGTTGTTCGACTCGGAATGTGTCCAAATAGGTTGCTGTTTTTCGTTCACGTTTTGGTTTATGCCATTTCCAGGTTGCAGGTTGAAAATAATTTTGTTGGTGTGGAGAAAATTCGCTTCCCCCCGAAACCCCGGAGACTACCTCCCAGACCCGGAAACTTCAGGGGTAACCCGGAGAAGTGGCGCACCTTAAATTCTTCTAATATGCTCTTGCGAATAATTACACAGCCGCTTGCAATTGATTCATCTTACTCATCGCTAACATAAGCTTTAACAACGCGTAATGATAACGACAGGCATGCTATGATGGAAAGAAAAATCATTGACAAATTCGCTGTATTACGATGCATGTATATAAGTTCAAATGAAATACTACAAAAAGGCATGCTCTGCATCGCGCACAAGCAAGAAGCATAGTAGTAGTATAATCACTGAAGTCCATGGCGAACGCAACGGCAACGCTGCAAGTCGCACAATTTTGTTTCCATGGACTGTTACGTTTTTGCTGGTGTTACTACTGTTGCTCAGGAAGAAGCCCTCCTGTCGTCTAACGGCTGTCGTAGTACTGTACATTTTCTACGGCTGGTTGCAACCATCTGCATCTAGATACGAATTGGCGGAGATACCATCAATCGTATCATTCAATCGTATCATCTCAAGAAAGCATTTAAAAAAGAATACTCCAGAACACAGAAAATTGAGTTATTCAACAAAGGCCTAGCTGGAATCAACGTTTCACCGATATAACTGGCAAAGCTCAATCAGGAAAAATATCCTAAAAACCTAAATTAATCCACCTAGCGGTGAGACCCAGGCTTTCTCCTTCAAACTTATAATTTGTTGAAATAGATTTACTCCAACACTTAAAAAATACACCTTGATTATTTCTGCTGGATTTGTTATTCATTCTAAACAACAAATTTCTGGTAGCCACCAGCACAACTATACCGAACATTTAAAATTTAACATATCATCGGCTTCGTGCAACACTGGCACAACTCAAAATTTTGCATTTTTGAGTTTTTGATGGCAAACGATGCTAAATACTGTTAAGTTTCATCACACGAAATCCCATTTCGAAAATCGCAAAAATTCCAGAGTTATGAGTAGAAGTGCCTTTGCTGCACAAATCGAAATTTCTTCATAAAGTTAGTAAAAATAACAACGGCTTTTTCCCGTTAACACGCAAGTTCATTAAGCAGACAGTATATGAGTAGAGGAAGAACGAAAAATAAGCGAACTGGAAATATGATACAGATTTGGAAAAATATACCCGTCGGGATGCGGTATATTTTTCCAAATCTGTATCATATTTCCAGTTCGCTTATTTTTCGTTCTTCCTCTACTCACATACTGTCTGCATAATGAACCTGAATAAGGTTTTAACTTGAACAACGTGAGCACGTAATATGTGCATAATAGACCCAAAGGTATTTAATAAGAATTGGTAATCTTAAACTTCAAAGTTTTCTTGAAAATCGAAAAATAAATTTTTGACGCTAATGATTTGTACTCATATACTGCCTATAAATATTCAGATTCTTTAAGTCAACGTTAGTCAGTAGATTTCAAACAATGTATAAATAAATGTTGTTCCTTTTACATTAATTTGAATGATCTTATCAGTGAAATTGAAATTCTTTAACGCAGTTGATATTACTGATCGTTTCTGAGAGGCATCCAATGAATGGCCAAATACCAATCAATATGGGTTCTTGAAACCTGGATTATACCCAGTGGCCAGAATCCGACCTAAAACCTAATTTTCAATCCAGATGACCACTTCTGGTTGCCTGATAATCATAAAATCCATTATAAAATTGCCGAACTGCCTAATCTGGGTATTTCTATGGCGAAGATGGCGACAGTTTCCGATCAACAGTCTAAAGTGACAAATATCATCCAATACGATTTGGGGAAGCGGTATGATACCCTGAGGCCTGAAATCATCTTCAGACGCCATTTTAAATTTGTAGACAGTAGCTTCCGGTTTCTACCAGTCTAAAAGGGACAAACATTACCCAATGTGAGTATTTCAGTACCCGGGATGTTGCTCAGAGACCAGGAATCAACTTCATACTTCATTTTGAAATTTGCGACACCTGTTTTCTTTAAATAAGTCGTGTAACCTTTGAAAGAAGAGATTTTCAATATTTTTACAATTTAACACATAATGGATAGAATAAAAGTCCGATTACACTGGTCAACACAAGTGTTGCCCCGAAGGTCAAACTAAGAAAAAATGAAAAATTATAGCTTTTCCTGTGAAATAAAATATAATATAATAATAAAATATAATAAAATTCGTTGTTTATGGTTTTTAAAGACAGCCCGTTCATTTGATACCTATTTTGTTCAAATCGGTTGTGTAGTTTCTGAGATAATGAAGTTTCATAACTTTTACATTTTGATACATAACAGACAAAGTTACAGTCCGATTATAATAAAATTCAATAGGGTTTTATCAGGCAACTAGACCTTTCTATTGCAACTTATTTTTTGAAAATCGGTTCATCCATATCTGAGAAAAGTGGGTGAGTTCAAACAGTCTTAGAAACATGTTCCTTGTCATAGCCTGATTTCACATTATTATACATAACGGACGAATTTCAAGTCCAATAACAATAAAATTCAATAGGGTCTTATGGGGCAACAAGACCTTCCATATGACATTAATTTTGTGAAAATCGGTACAGCAATCTCTGAGAAAAAAGAGTGAGTTTAAACAGTGTTTGCATAACTACATGTGTGTTTGCATAACTACATATCCAATCATTATAAAATTATTTCACAAATGTTTCAAAAAGCAAGCCCGTTCTTTTGATACCAATTTAGTTCAAATCGGTTGTGTAGTTTTTTAGATAATGAAGTTTTGTGATTTTCACAGTTTGATACATAACCTCGAAACCAAAAATCCGATTACAATAAAATTCAACTGGGTCTTATGGAGCAACTAGACCTTTCATTTGCAATCAGTTTCATGAAAATCGGTCCAGCCATCTCTGAGAAAATCGAGTGAGATTGGGAGACCGTTACATACATACACACACACACATACACACACACACACACACACACACACACACACACACACACACACATACAGAAAATGCTCAGCTCGTCGAACTAAGTCGATTGGTATACGAGATTCGACCCTTTGGAGCACTTTTATACCTTTGGTTTTTGACGTTGACTAACGTCTATATCGAAGTTAGGCCCCTGAATTTAAAAATCTAGTAATTCAACCAGGGAAAACCAGAGAAAAGTGGTCAGGTTTTGAGCGCTTATTTTGCAGTCATCTATAATCAGGTTTTCGAGGTTTTGGCATCAATCGATCAGAAATTCTTTTACGGTTAAATTTATGTAACAAAAACAAACTATTGTTTGAGATACACTATTGAAAAATTGGTAATTAATATCGATTGTCTAAATCATACCGCGCAGCCAATCACTACCTCTCTTCCCAAGCACAGTCGACACTAACGGGTACAATCGATCTGACTTTGTTGTTATTGTTGTTGTCACTTTCTGTTTCCGATGTTTATGCTGCTGCTAGCGGAAAAAACCTTGCAAATATGCATCTTTTTGTTGGTGTTAATTTTACGACAGCGGCCGGCGCCTCATCATTCTGATTCCAAAACCGCACCAGTGACATGCGGACGCTAGGTGATAGCAGCTGAAAGGAGGAAATACAAAATAGTACCGGTCATCTCGTGCCGGTTTCACCCGTAATGCTGGTGGCTTTAGTAGTAAATGGCTACTGCAAAACACTTAAATGGCTGGAATTCTGGACGGACTAACCAGGAAACTATAATCGGCAACTGGCACCTTTTGGTGCCTCGAAATTTTGGTACAGAAGCGGCTAATTGAATTTTCTGTTTTACCAAATGCTGCTGCTAGCGGAAAAAACCTTGCAAAAATGCATGTTTGTGTTGGTGTTAATATTATGACAGCGGCCGGCGCAGCTTTCAAGAAACATTTGTCTCTACCATTCCATCATCTATGTAGCCCATCCCTCTTTCTATTTATCTGACGAAGCCTTGGTATAAAACGTATCGTTCGAACATTTCACCCCATCAGTTTTATTATTAAACCGTACCGGATACATACGGACGCTCGGTGTTAGCAGCTAAAAGGAGGAAAAACAAAATAGTACCGGTCATCTCGTGCCGGTTTGACCCGTGATGCTGGTGGCTACTGCAAAGTACTAAAATGGCTGGAATTCTGGACGGAAACCAGTAAACAAGAAATCGGCAACTGGCACCTTTTGGTGCCTCGCAGTTTTATAATAGAAGCGGTTAGTTGAATTTTATGTTTTACAATTGCTGTTGCTAGCGGAAAAAAACCTTGCAAAAATGCATGTTTATGTTGATGTTAATTTCACGACAGCGCTAGGTGTTAGCAGCTGAAAGGAGGAAAGACAAAATAGTACCGGTCATCTCGTGCCGGTTTCACCCGTAATGCTGGTGGCTTTTAGTAGATTAACCAGAAAACAACAATGTAATCGGCAACTGGCACCTTTTGGTGCCTCTAAATTTTGTTACAGAAGCGGCAAATTGAATTTTCTGTTTTACCAAATGCTGCTGCTAGCGGAAAAAACCTTGCAAAAATGCATGTTTGTGTTGGTGTTAATATTATGACAGCGGCCGGCGCAGCTTTCAAGAAACATTTGTCTCTACCATTCCATCATCTATGTAGCCCATCCCTCTTTCTATTTATCTGACGAAGCCTTGGTATAAAACGTATCGTTCGAACATTTCACCCCATCAGTTTCATTATTAAACCGTACCGGATACATACGGACGCTCGGTGTTAGCAGCTAAAAGGAGGAAAAACAAAATAGTACCGGTCATCTCGTGCCGGTTTGACCCGTTATGCTGGTGGCTACTGCAAAATACTAAAATGGCTGGAATTCTGGACGGAAACCAGTAAACAAGAAATCGGCAACTGGCACCTTTTGGTGCCTCGCAGTTTTATAATAGAAGCGGTTAGTTGAATTTTATGTTTTACAATTGCTGTTGCTAGCGGAAAAAAAAACCTTGCAAAAATGCATGTTCATGTTGATGTTAATTTCACGACAGCGCCAGGATGTTAGCAGCTGAAAGGAGGAAAGACAAAATAGTACCGGTCATCTCGTGCCGGTTTCACCCGTTATGCTGGTGGCTTTTAGTAGATTAACCAGAAAACAACAATGTTATCGGCAACTGGCACCTTTTGGTGCCTCTAAATTTTGTTACAGAAGCGGCAAATTGAATTTTCTGTTTTACCAAATGCTGCTGCTAGCGGAAAAAACCTTGCAAAAATGCATGTTTGTGTTGGTGTTAATATTATGACAGCGGCCGGCGCAGCTTTCAAGAAACATTTGTCTCTACCATTCCATCATTTATGTAGCCCATCCCTCTTTCTAATTATCTGACGAAGCCTTGGTATAAAACGTATCGTTCGAACATTTCACCCCATCAGTTTCATTATTAAACCGTACCGGGTACATACGGACGCTCGGTGTTAGCAGCTAAAAGGAGGAAAAACAAAATAGTACCGGTCATCTCGTGCCGGTTTGACCCGTGATGCTGGTGGCTGCTGCAAAATACTAAAATGGCTGGAATTCTGGACGGAAACCAGTAAACAAGAAATCGGCAACTGGCACCTTTTGGTGCCTCGCAGTTTTATAATAGAAGCGGTTAGTTGAATTTTATGTTTTACAACTGCTGTTGCTAGCGGAAAAAAACCTTGCAAAAATGCATGTTTATGTTGATGTTAATTTCACGACAGCGCTAGGTGTTAGCAGCTGAAAGGAGGAAAGACAAAATAGTACCGGTCATCTCGTGCCGGTTTCACCCGTTATGCTGGTGGCTGTTAGTAATAAATGGCTACTGCAAAATACTAAAATGGCTGGAATTCTGGACGAGAATAATCGGAAACTGGTACCTTTTGGAGCCTCGAAATTTTGTTACAGAAGTTTTGTAAAAGAAGCGTTGCAATTCCCTCTACTATTTGCTTCAATGGAATATTTTTTTTTTAAGAATACGGTAGTCAACGTCATGCGGTCGTGTCTTGAATACCACCCTCCTACTTTTTCAGTGATTGCTATACCTTTCTAGGAGAAAGGCAAAAAAGTATCTGAACATTACTGACGGTAGAGTAAAACCTAAATTAATCCACCTAGCGGTCAGACCCAGCCTTTCTCATTCAAACTTTTATTTGTAAAAATAGATTTACATGAACGCTTCAATCCAATAAATGTAGATTCACTCTTTAGGTTTTAAAATATTGATGTTGTAATCTATAAATATAAAAATGCAGTCCGGTCTGTCTGTCTGTTTGATCCATATAGGCTCGAAAACTACCGAACCGATCGACGTGAAAATTTGTATGTAGAGGTTGTTTTTGGTCCCGATAAAGGTTCCTATGATAGTTTGAGACCCCTCCCTTTTCTGGAAAGAAGGGGTCCAATACAAATGAAACATACATTTCTGCACAGCTCAAGAACAAACCAAGCAAATGAAACCGAATTTGGCAAGTGGATGTTATAAAGGGTAATAAATATGTCCATAATGGTTCGACGCCCCTCCCTCTTATGGAAGCACATGTTTCTGCACAAATTTCTGCACATCTCGCGAACTAATCAACTAAATAGAACCATATTTGGCAGGTAAATGTTTTTAGTGGTAACAAATATGTTCCATAATCGACCTCAGGCAACATTTTGGATTGTAAGATAGCAACTTCCGGTTTCTAGAAAACAGCCAAAAATGGACGATTCCCACCCAATATAATAATATCCGGATAAAGAAAGAAACACAGGAGCTAAATTCGACCACAGATAGCATTTTGAATTCTAAGATGGCGACTTCCGGTTTCGGAAAAACAACGGCAAACGACCAAATACCCCCCAATATGGGTATTTTCGGAATCGTAATTATGCAATGAATCTTAAATACCATTTCAAAATCCAAGATGGCGTTATCCGGTTTGTGAAAAAAACCCTAAAATAACCAAATACCATCCAATATGAGTATCTCTGGAACCAGAATGATGCAATGAGCTAACAATTGACCTCAGGCACCATTTTGCATCGCTAAATGGCAACTTCTAGGAAACAGTCGAAAATGACCAAATAATACTAAACATGGATATTTCCGTAATCGAGATGATGCATAGAAACCAAACATTGACCCTTGACACCATTTTGAATTTAAAGACAACCAGTGTTAGTTTCTGGAAAACAACCAAAATAACTAAATACCTTCCAATATGAGTATGGTTTAAAATTAGTTTATTTGACACGGCACGATACATTTTCTGTTTTACTGAGCCAAGTACAATTCGTATTAATTCTACGTTAGCAGGGAAAAGAGGGAGGCCTTTTATTTATTCTCGCGGCCGACTACGAGCTAGTGGGGATTTAAGGTGAGAGGAGAGAAATACAATTCTTGCTTAAAACTAATTAAGATATACGATCTATTTGTGTTTCGACTGGTGTTCTTTTTTGTTTTTTAAACATAGATTTAGGCTCTTCGTGTTCGTGTCTCCAGCGTCGTATACGGGTATTCTGACAAATAGACAAAAGAATATTAAATTTTAATGTCAGTCTTTTTCAAATAACAGTACAGTTGTGTCATGTACTGGAGATCACCGCTTCCCAGAATGTCTCTAACGGGTACGTTCGGTTGTTTTCCTCGGGCCCGGAGGGAATCTATAAGCTCGGACCTAACATCACAGAATTCGGCACACGACCAAACAACATGCTCGATGTCATGGTAGCCATCGCCACAAACGCAGAGATTACTGTCTACAAGCCCTATACGAAAGAGATGCGTGTTTAACGTGTAGTGATTGGACATAAGTTCGGACATCACGCGAATGAAGTCCCGACCTACATCCAACCCCTTGAACCATGCTTTCGTCGATACCTTAGGAAAAATGGAATGTAGCCACCGTCCCAGTTCATCTGAGTTCCATGATGATTGCCAACTGTTGAGTGTTCTCTGACGCAAAATGCTATAAAATTCATCATAAGCAACTGGTCTTTCATAAATATCGCCATCAATAGCACCCACCTTAGCTAAAGAGTCAGCCTTTTCATTACCCAGAATCGAGCAATGAGAAGGGACCCACGCTAAGGTAACCCGGTAATTTTTATCTGTTAAAGCACTTAAAAACCGCCGTATTTTCCCCAGGAAATACGGGGTGTGCTTCACAGGCTTCATCGATCGCAGAGCCTCAATGGCACTGAGACTATCTGTGAAGATGAAGTAGTGGTCTATGGCCTACCCATGTTTCGATGATTCCAAGAGAGTACTGAATAGCAGCAAGTTCTGCGACGTACACGGAAGCAGGAGCATCGAGTTTGTAGGAGGCGGTAAAATTTTCGTGGAAAACACCGAAGCCAGTGGACTCATCTAGATTAGATCCGTCAGTGTAAAACCTTTTATCATAACTAACATGTTTAAACTTATTGGAAAAAATCTTAGGGATCTCTTGGGGTCGCAACTGATCCGGGATACCAGAAATGTCTTGTTTCATGGTGGTGTCGAAGAATATAGCATTATTAGAAGTATCTAAAAGTGAGACATTGGAGGAATCGTATGAAGAAGGATTAATATCTTGAGCCATATAGTCAAAATATAAAGTCATAAATCTGGATTGAGATTGAAGGTCGACCAACCTCTCGAAATTTTCAATTACTAATGGGTTCATAACTGTGCATCGAATTAGCAACCGGTAAGAGAGATTCCAAAAACGATGTTTCAACGGAAGAATACCCGCTAACACTTCAAGACTCATCGTATGGGTCGACTGCATGCAACCCAAGGCAATACGCAAACAACGATATTGTATTCTTTCTAGTTTCAAAATATGCGTGTTCGCAGCGCAGCGAAAGCAGAAACAACCGTACTCAAGAACTGACAGTATTGTTGTTTGGTATAACCTCAGAAGGTCTCCTGGGTGGGCTCCCCACCAGGTTCCGGTAATCGTACGAAGAAAATTAATCCTCTGTTGGCATTTTCGTGTCAGATACCTAATATGACAAGCCCAGGTGCATTTAGAGTCGAACCAGACCCCGAGATATTTAGCGACTAAAACCTGAGAGATCGTTTTACCCGTTAGTACGAGCTGCAGCTGAGCTGGGTTATGCTTCCTAGAAAAAACGACCAACTAAGTTTTCTCCGGAGAGAATTCGATACCCAGCTTGAGAGCCCATTCAGACAAATTGTCTAAGGTATCTTGCAATGGTCCTTGCAGATCGCTAGCCTCGCTACCAGTAATGGATACAACGCTATCGTCTGCAAGTTGCCTTAGCGTGCATGAATTTGCAAGACATTCATCGATGTCATTGACGTAAAAATTATATAAGAGAGGACTTAAACATGAGCCCTGGGGAAGGCCCATGTAACTAATTCGGGAAGTTGTCGAATCGCCATGTGAGAAATACATATGCTTTTCTGACAACAAGTTGAGCAAAAAGTTGTTCAAATTTGGTGAAAGTCCCTGCGAATGAAGTTTCGCGCTTAAAACTTCTACATTCTACATTCTACATGAATTGCGATCAGAGGCAGGTTTCCCGGGTTTCCCAATAGCAATGACTTTTACCTCCCTCCAGTCATGCGGAACAATGTTTAGCTCAAGAAACTTGTTGAACAAATTCAACAAGCGTCTTTTTGCAGAGTCGGGTAGATTCTTCAACAGGTTGAATTTTATTCTATCTAACCCTGGAGCCTTATTGTTGCACGACAGGAGAGCCATTGAAAATTCCAACATCGAAAATGGAGGCTCTTCCGTAGTTACTATAAACGCGTCGCGAAAGGTTTTCTGTTCCGGTACAGAGTCCGGACAGACCTTTTTGGCAAAATCGAGTATCCAGCGATCTGAATACTCCTCACTCTCATTTGAAACGTCACGGTTCCGCATGCGCCTGGCGGTATCCCAAAGAGTGCTCATCGCTGTTTCCCTCGACAACGCGTTTACGAACCGCCGCCAGTACCCGCGTTTTTTCGCCTTTACTAAGCTCTTCATCTGCCTGCCCAGTGCCTCGTACTTTCGAAGCAGGTTGACAGTGCCGTACTCCCGGTAGTCCTTATACGCCACGGACCTTCGCACGTACAGCTCAGAGCACTCTTTGTCCCACCATTTGTTGGGAGGGTGCTGTCTAATCGTTACCCCCGGTATCGGTTTCGTCTGAGCTTGAGTCGCGGCGTCGATTATCAAGCCAGCTAAGAACGCGTATTCTTCCTCCGGAGGAAGTTCCTCGTGAGTCTCGATAGATTCCGCTATAATAGACTCATAACGCTTCCAATCAATATTACGTGTAAGGTCGTAGGAAATATTGATTGGGTTCGGGGGAGTTGAACCATTAGCAATTGATAAAACGATTGGAAGATGATCACTACCGTGGGAATCGTTGATTACTTTCCACTGGCAATCTAACGCTAGTGATGTCGAGCAGAGGGATAGGTCAAGCACGCTTTCACGTGCTGGAGGATTAGGTACACGTGTCGCTTCCCCAGCATTCAAAAGTGTCATATTGAAGTCGTCGATCAAGTTACAAATTAAAGAAGATCGGTTGTCGTCGTACAGCGACCCCCATAGCGAACCCAAAATCATAAAAGGTGCGGGAAGCAATTCTGCTATATCAAGGAGTTGCTTCTGTTCAATCCGCGCGGATGGGGGAATATATAACGAAACAAGGCAAAGGTCTTTTCCATTCAAATTCGTTTGAATGGCAACAACTTCAATATTCGAGATCGAGGGGAGGTCGATTCTGAAAAAAGAATAGCACTTTTTGATCCCTAAAAGTACCCCTCCACCGTGTGAGTCTCGATCTCGACGAATAATGTTAAAATCGTGGAAATTGAGTTGATCGTTCGAATTGAGAAAGGTTTCACAGAGCGCGAATGCGTCACAATTGTATGTATTCATCAAATGAGAAAATAAATCGAATTTGGGGATGATACTTCTGCAATTCCACTGTAATACAGTGAAAAAATTCCTAACCTCTTTCGCCGTATTAGTCATCGAAAGATATAATAGCTGAAATGAGGGGCCAAGTTGCTGCTAGTTGCTTCAAAAAGGTTTTCACTGTAGGAAGAAGGGCAAGAAGAATATTTTGTACGGGATCTGGTATGTTGAATGTTTTAAATATCCAGTCCACAATATCAGAAAATTTTATGAACCCTGTTTCTTTTTTATCTTTTGATCGAGAAATGGGTGCACGAGGGGTTTTTGGTGCCCCAGGAAGCGGTGGGTACTCCTGGTTTGATTTGAAATTAAAACCGGGGGGTACTTGCTTCGGTTTTTCTTCACCGCTTCCTTTTTGTGTTGTCTTATTGGTCATTCCGCTAGGGGTTATCTTACGACCTTTGCGAGAAAGATTAGGAGAGTTGAGCATTCTCCTCTTCCTAGATCCCTCTGGCAAGGCATAGGAACACCCTTCGACGGGATCGTCAGATGTACCCTCATCAGTTGGCAAGAAGGAAAAGATGTTTCCTGTCAAGGGTGGCTCAGCCCTCTTAAGCATTTCTGCAAAAGAGCGCTTTGATCGTTCCTTGAGGGAACGCTTAATTTTTTCCTCGCGCTGTTTGTACGCGGGACATGCCGGAAGGTCATGCCGAGTTCCCTCGCAATAAAGACACTTTTCAGTATCCCCACTGCAAGCGTTCTCAGCATGATTGCCTCCGCACTTGCTACAGCGTGCCTTGTTGCAGCAGTAGGTGGCTGTGTGACCTAACTGCTTACAGTTTTGGCAATGCATGACCCGCGGTACGAACAGGCGTACAGGTAGACGAACCCTGTCCAAGCGGACGTAGTTCGGCAGCGCGGATCCGGCGAATGTTACTCGGAAGGAATCCGAAGGGAGGAATTTCTTCTTCCCTTCTTCGATGGATACTGAATGCAATTGCTTGCAATCCAGTATCTTTACACTTTGCATCAAGGGGTTTTTAAAACAGCCAACTCCATGACGCAAAATGTCATCGACAGTGTGATTCCCCTCGGTAACCACACCGTCGATTTCTACATCCTTGGCAGGGATGTACACGCGATACTCTCTCGTGAAGAGCTCGTAGCCAGCAATTTCGTTTGCTTGCTTCAATCTACTCACGACAACTCGCAGTTTGTTCGGCCTCACCTTCGTAATCTCGGTTACGGCCGAAAAATGTTTTGCCAGGTCTTTGCCAATTTGAATAATATTCAATGGCCCCTTTTTGGGGCCCGGAAAAAAACAACGTAGGGACCGCCAGCGGCATCTGGGTAAGCTTTTACCCGTACTTCCGGTACTCTTGGTACAGGACTTGGCAAAGGGAAGGGCACAGGGGAAGGTAGGGGTGAGCTGATGGGAGAAATTTTAATTTCTTCCCCGTTTGTTTCCACTTCCAGGAAAAGTTGCACCTGCATGTCGTCCATTTTGCGGGAGCGTTACGCTCTACCGCACACAAACGATAAATATTCGAATATGGGGTGGGGGGGGTTCAAGTAGTTTATATTAAATTTTAAAAAACATTTTTTCAATCTACAATGGATCAAATAAAAAAAAAGACAGTAATACTAATACTAATAACAAGAGTAATAATAATAATAATAATAATAATTGTAGTAATAATAATAATAATAACAATAATAATAATATCAATAATAATAATAATAATAATAATATTATAACATAGTAATAATATTGATAATTATAGAAAAAATTCTAAATGTAATACTTCACCGAACGTCTAAGTCACGACCTCACGGCTGATAGTTGAATTAATCGAGTGTCTCCGCAGAACAAACAATGACGATCCAGCTTCGTGTTGTGACACAGTGGCCGTATCTTACACGCGACCTTGTAGATGCCACTTGTAGTTGACTTCCACTCGCTCGATCGTATGGTGGTCCGTGCTGCTAGCGGGGTAACAGCGGTGCGGGAGAATTATTCTTGCTGATATATCAGCTGCGTATCGAATCACTGGCGGGGTAGCCTGCCCCTACCAGTGTGCAGATGTTTCTGCCGATATACAACAGGCTATTGTTATCGCGCAACACAAGAACTAATCGACAAAAAAACACCCGTACGATAACTCGTGTATTGTTATTTTGCGAACTCAAACGGAGATAAACAATTTGCGTCTAATCGAGACGAAAGCAAAACAACGAATGCCAATATGAGTATTTCCGTTGTCAGATTGATGCCAGAAAATTTGCTGAAAATGACCGAATACCACCAAATATGAATATATTCAGAATTAGGACGATGTACAGAAGCCAAAAGTCGAGGATGTTGTCATTTCGATAAAACCAATCATTTCAAACGATTTATCTTTTGACTTTGATCATATCCTATGGCCGATTCGTCGTGCATTTGCAGACTTTAAACACATCGCAAGAAATCAATGAATTTGGAACGTTCAAATAGTACAAAACCACATTTAAATTATGTGGAGACCACATATATCAGGTATAGTTTTAAATAGCCTTCGAATTTCTTTTCTTTCCATAACTTTTGAGCCACATATCAAATTGTTATGAAGTTTGTTATTTGTAAGGTTGAGAGATGACTTGTTCGTATGACACTAGTTATGTTCAAATAAGTCATGTAATCTTTGAAATAATAGACATTCGTTGTTTTATTAACAATTTAATACATAACGGTGGCTTAAGTTCAATTATAATCAAATGAAATGGGAACGTATAGGGCAGCCAAACTTTGAAACCACGTGTTCAATCATAATTCATCAGTTAACCCTTAACTAGCCCGCTCATCTGATAATAATATTGATCAAATCTGTTGTGTAGTTTTTGAGATAATGATGTTTCGTGATTTTCACATTTTGGTATTTTACAGACAAAGTTACAGTCCGACTACAGTAAAATTCAATAGGTAAGTTACAGTCCGACTACAGTAAAATTCAATAGGGTGTTACGAGGCAGCTAGACTTATTAATTGACACTAATTTTGTGGAAATCAGGCCAGCCATCTCTGAGAAAAGTGAGTGAGTTCAAGTGGTCTTTGAAATATGTTCCTTTTCATTAGCTGGATTTCACATTTTTGAACATAACAGGCAAAGTAATAGTCTGATTGCAAAACAAATCAATAAGGTCTTATGGGGCAACTAGACCTTCCATTTGACACTGATTTTATGAAAATCGGTACAGCCATCTCTGAGAAACATGAGTGAGATTAAGTAGTCTTCAAAACACGTTTTTTGTCATAACTTTTGAACCACAAGTTCAATCTTTATGAAATTCGAAAGTTGAGGGTATTTTAGGTAGCCCGTTCATTTGAAATTAATTTTGTTCAAATCGGTTGTGTAGTTTTTGAGATATTGATGTTTCATGATTTTTACATTTTGATACATAACCTCTTAACTAAAAATCCGATTACAATGAAATTTAATAGAGTCTTATGGGACAACGATACCTTTGATTTGCAATTTATTTCATGAAAATCGGTCCAGCCATCTCTGAGAAAAGTGAGTGAGAATAAAAGCGGGGTTGCACATACAAACACACACATACAGAAAATGCTCAGCTCGTCGAGCTGAGTCGAATGATATATGCCATTTGGCCCTTTGGAGCACTTTTATACTTTCGGTTTTGCAAGTGATTGCTATACCTTTCTAGGAGAAAGGCAAAAACCTAAAATAATCCACCTAGCGGTCAGACCCAGCCTTTCTCATTCAAACTTTTATTTGTAAAAATAGATTTACATGAACGCTTCAATCCAATAAATGTATATTCACTCTTTAGGTTCTAAAATATTGATGTTGTAATCAATACATGTTACGTAATATGTTTATTTTGTACATTTCGACCAGTTAAGCGAATACCGCCTGCATGCTACCAACGCGGCTACCCCCACGGCGGTGACACAAACACAATTTTAGCTAATTTAGCTATAAAAAGGCAAGTGCAAATATAGGAGAACTGTCAGTACCGCAAAATCAGTGTTGTTGTTCCACATTAGTTCAAAGTGATGTGAATAGAGCAAATAAAGTTAAAAGTGACGGAGTTAGTGTCGTTAAGCCTTTTGAACGAAACATAGCTGGTGCCGTGACCAGGATACCAGCCTGGACATCGGGTACTAGCCGCGACTTCATCACCATTGATCAGGTGCCGCGCTAGTAGAACGCGTGTGAATTTTTAGTATTGTGCAGATTCCCGGCAAATTCGACAGCAATGGCCGACTCAACGAGAGTGCTGCATTGTTGTAACTAGCTTCGGATAAAATTTCACGACACTTCAGCTATGCCGGTATGGGTAATTTCGCAGCCGCTTAGCAACAATTCCCCCAGCGGAGCTATGCCGGTGTGGGCGATTTGCAGCCGCATAGCAGAGTACATTCAGCTCCTGGATTCAAAGGGTTCGGATTCAGCGCAGTAGTAGGATGGCTCTACGGCATCAAGGCTTAAAGCATCCGAGAATGTATTCAACCCCGCAAGTCTTCAGTCGAAAGGATCATCCGGAGTCAGGTCAGGATATTTTACCATCAATCATCACCGTAAACGGCCAGTAGTGCGGTTGGAATTTTTTTCTGGAAGCGCAGGTCTCGGACTTCATACGGTCAGACTTGGGTTGTATCGTACGTTCCAGCGGACAGCCACCGTTCCATATGCGTCGCTCACCAGTAGCAGAATTTAGCCAACCCGCTGGCTGTTCGATTGTGTACCATATTTAAAAACCTTCGGTTTTGGGGGGGACTATGTTGCGGCAGAACGTAATTTGTCGCTGTCTCCAGCCAGCGATCTAAACCCATCATTGAAATGATCAGAAGAAACAGACAATAAAATTATTCTAGTCAGTTCACTCGCAGCCACCGCCGCTGGCGGCTGGTCTTGCTACCGGCAGCAGCTATTGTTTTATTTTATATCACCGTTCCGTTTGTGTGTTCGTTTGCTGCTGTTGGTTTTAACAACGGGTCCTATCGTGCGCGATCATATTTGGTGCCGTGACCAGGATTTCTGATTTCTGGTGACTTTGCACGATCGCGATCGCCATCGCTTTTCGACGCGTCATTTTTTCCTGCCGTTTCATTGTCGGGTGCCATCATTGCTGGTGTTCAATTGTTTCTGGTTCGCCATCGAGGAATATATTGCCACTGGGACAAATCCGCCATCGTTTCGTTCCGTCACAAAGGATTTGTATTCATTTTATACAAGGCTCAATTGATTTGGGCAGAAGGTGAGTTTCTGTCCAAAATTTTTCTGTGCATCCCCGGGTACGCTTTAGATTTGCGTGTTTTTTTTCTGCTTTTTCTTCGGTTCGAGTTTTTTGGAATTTTTTTGCTATGCACACGGCGTTCTGTTTCTACGCTATCACTCGGCCATCGCTCAACCTGCGAGAATTTGGACCAACGTTCCTGTGATTCATTGCGTAGTTTTTGGAAAAGGTCTTCCCGTTCGATTGGACGCAAGCGTTTCGGCATACAGTGCCATTTTGCTCGGAGATTTCTTGGAAAATTGTTCCCGCCCGTCATCAACTGGACGCAAGGTCCATCTATCGTCGCCCGGCCTACAGCGCCATTTTGCTTGCCATACGGAGGCATTGTTACGACCGCTTGCCGCTTGCTATTGTTGCAGACCTGCTTTGTGTGCCGGTTTCTTTGGAGCATCGGATTGGCGATTTGGTTTAATTTTTGTTGCACTGAGCGTGCTTTTTGTTCCTGCTTTTCTTGATATTTTCAAGGCACTACTTGCCTTGGAAAAGGTGAGTACCTTTCCAAGTTGCTACTGTCCTGTGTCCGGGTCTACCGTGGTTGTTTTTTCGATTATTTTCGCAGTTTTGTTCATCATCTTTGTTGCTGATTTCATCAACTGGGGCGGAAAATGGCGGACGGCCAGCGAATCAATCTGCTGACGACAAAGCGAGCGACGATGATTGCAGCACTGGGTCGGGCTGAGGCATTCCTGGTGGGCTACAGTGATCAACGAGACGCTCCGCAGGTACCGTTGAGGCTCGAGTACATAAACAACATCTGGGCCACCCTGAATGAAGTGCAAGCGGAGCTGGAGGCATACGCAGATACTGATGAAGGTATGGCAGTGCATGAAATAGTCCGCGCTGACTTTGAGTCGCGACTTTTTTCAATAAAAGCATCTTTAATCACTAAATTGCCTCCTCTTCCTGTTAACCCCGCATACCCTCAACCCCCGCATGTTTCTACTGCACTCTCTGGTATAAAACTGCCGACTATTTCGCTTCCGGAGTTCGATGGAGATTATCAGCAATGGTGGACTTTTCACGACACTTTCTTGGCATTGATACACAACAACGCTGATGTTCCACCCATACAAAAATTTCACTATTTAAGGGCAGCCGTCAAGGGGGAGGCTGCTCAGTTGATTGAGTCTATCGCTATTAGTTCCGCTAATTATGAGTTGGCTTGGCGCACATTAGAGGGCAGGTATTCAAATGATTATCTTCTGAAGAAGCGACATTTGCAGGCTTTGTTCGATATTCCGCGTGTTCAAAAGGAGTCCGCTGCTGCATTACACAGTTTGGTCGACGAGTTTGAGCGACATACGAAAATTCTACACCAGCTTGGGGAAGCAACGGACGAGTGGAGTACCATATTGAAGCATTTGTTGTGCACGCGTTTGCACAACGATTCTTTGAGAGCATGGGAGGAGCATGCTTCTACTGTAGAAAATTCAAATTTTCAATGTTTAGTCGACTTTTTGCAGCGGCGTATTCGGGTTCTTGAATCGATATCCGTCAACGATCATGCCCCTGGAAGTCAGACCACTCCGAGCACCAACCAGGCTGCTAATTACAACCGAAGGCAATCCCAATTTCGGCTCTCGTCAAATGCGTCCACCGCTATTTCATCCTACAAGTGTCCAGCGTGCAACGGCAATCATTATATCGCAAGGTGCGCAAAATTCATGCAGCAATCCGTCAGCGAGCGTAGGCAGTTGGTGAGCAGAAAGCGGCTGTGCCACAACTGCTTGAAGGGGAACCATTTGGTCGCTAGTTGTCCGTGTGAGTTCAACTGCAGGAAGTGTAACCAGCGTCATCACACTCTTCTGCATTTAGAGCAAACTGGCAACATTCAACGTTACGGTAATGATTCTGCCTCTCGCTCAGCCAATCCCGCTAGCTCGACTACACAATCCGCCTCGACCTCTCTAGGCAATTCCATGGAGCAAACATCTGTTCCTGCTACGGAGATAGTACCAGTCGTTGAAACCAGCGCGCCAGTCCAGCAGCCTGCTGAAAACGTTTTTCTTCTAACGGTCGTCGTCAACGTCATTGATGCGTATGGGCATGCGCATCCCGCGCGCGCTTTGTTGGACAGCGCGTCTCTGCCAAACTTGATTTCCAACCGATTGGCCCGCATTCTTCGTTTGAAGCGGAAGTCCGTTAACATCACCGTTCAAGGGGATGGACAGATGTCGAAAATGATCCAGGAATCGTTATTTGCCACTATAACTTCCCGGAAGCGGAACTTTTCTTGCGGCGTAGAGTTCTTGATCATGGACAAGGTAACTGCAGACCTTCCTGCGCAATTCGTATCAACAGCTGAGTGGAATCTACCTACCGCTATCTTTCTCGCTGATCCTGCTTTTAACAAAAGTCAGCCGATAGACATGGTAATCGGTGTTAAACATTTTTACAGTTTCTTCCCGTCTTCAGCTCGCATGCAGCTGCGTGAAAATTTACCTCTGCTGGTGGATAGCGTCTTCGGCTGGGTTGTAGCTGGGTCGGCTGGCTTAGCATCGTCGACATCCCAGCAACCTTCGTGCAGCGTAGTGGCCGTGTCGATGATAACGCTAGAGGAAAGTGTCGAGCGCTTTTGGAAGACAGAGGATCTGGCCACCACTGACAACTATTCAGTCGAGGAGCGGCGATGCGAATCTTTCTTTACGTCGACGGTCGCGAGAACTCATGAAGGACGATACATGGTTCGTCTACCTCGCAAGCCAAATTTCGCCATCATGCTAGGAGAGTCTGAGGCAACCGCTCGACGTCGTTTCGAGCTTTTGGAGCGCCGTTTGCAACGAGACCCTGATCTGAAGGCAGAGTACCACAAGTTTATGAGGGAATACCTCGATCTCGGACACATGAAGCCGGTCAAACCGAGAAGCAGTGACGACACGGATTGCTACTACCTTCCCCACCATCCCGTTTTCAAGGATTCAAGCACGACGACTAAGGTTCGGGTCGTGTTTGACGGATCGGCGAAAACCTCTACTGGCTTCTCTTTGAACGAATCCCTCTGCGTTGGCCCTGTGGTTCAGGATGAGTTGATTGACACAATTCTACGGTTTCAAACCTACCCGATAGCCCTTGTCGGTGACATCGCTAAAATGTATCGGCAAGTATTGGTACATCCCGATGATACTTCTTTGCAGCGCATTCTGTGGCGTTTCTCAGCTGATGATCCCATTCAGATCTACGAGCTTCTGACGGTCCCCTACGGGCTCACTCCTTCCTCGTTTCTCGCCACTCGTACGCTTCAGCAGTTAGCGGATGACGAAGGAGAGCCGTACCCATTCGGCAGTAAAGCGTTGCGTAAGAATTTTTATGTAGACGACTTCATCGGTGGTGCGCAGACGGTCGAAGAAGCCAGCAAGCTTCGTACAGAGCTAAGCGAGTTGTTGGCAAAGGGTGGATTCGATCTGCGAAAATGGACGTCGAACCGGCTCGAAGTGCTGAAAGGATTGCGAGAGGATCAAATAGGCACGCAGTCTACGATAGAATTCGCTCCCCACGAAACCATCAAAGCGTTAGGCATCAATTGGGAGCCGAACGAGGATTTTCTGCGTTTTGATTCCCAGGTACCGCCCAGCGATCACGTTTTAACGAAACGGTCCATTTTGTCTACGATTGCTAAGCTTTTCGATCCGTTGGGTCTTATTGCTCCCGTTGTAGTGAGGGCAAAAATTGTTATGCAGGAACTATGGCTGCTGTCATGTGGTTGGGATGATCCGGTCCCCGATAATCTACAGAAAAGATGGGAAAAATACCAACAGGAGCTGCCCAAAATTTCTGCCTATCGCATCGCCCGTTATGCCCTTCTACCTAATTCTACAGTGCAACTACACACCTTCGCTGATGCCTCCGAATCTGCTTACGGTGCGTGCACATACGCCCGCTGCGAAGATCCACAGGGGATCGTACGGATACAGCTTCTTGCCTCTAAGTCCCGAGTCGCTCCGCTGAAGCGGTTAACTATCGCCCGTCTTGAGCTGTGCACTGCGGTTCTGGCTGCGCATCTGCATCACAGGATAAAGCGTGCGATTGACCTCGGTATTTGTTCGTCATATTTTTGGTCCGATTCATCCGTCACTCTCGAATGGCTTCGATCACCACCGAATCGCTGGCAAACGTTTGTTGGAAATCGCGTTTCAGAGGTTCAGCATTTCACGCATGGCTATCGCTGGAACCATATAGCAGGCACCGAAAATCCGGCCGATCTGGTCTCACGCGGAATGTCCGTAGAAGAGTTCCTGAACAGTGCGCTGTGGAGTCAGGGTCCCAGCTGGCTAACATTACCGTGTAAAAGCTGGCCTATTTCGAACCCAGATAATGTTTCCGAGGATATTCTCGAAATCCGACAGGTCGTCGCAGCAGTTAATTCGACCTCAACGGTCAACCCGCTCTTTCTTCGATGCTCGTCGTATACTCGCTTGCTGCATGTTGTTGGATATTGCCTTCGCTTCATTTTGAATAACCGTGCCAAGACTAGAACACAGCCTCTCCCAAGCCCGAATCCAGTGCAGCGCTACCTTTCAGTGGAACAGCTTGCCCAAACCAGAAACGTGTTGATTCAGCTAGCCCAAAGCGACGGCTTCCCCGCTGAGCTGAAGGACTTAAGAGAAGGAAAGTCAGTAGATAAGCGCTCCAAAATACGCCGGCTTAATCCTTCCTAGACCCAGAGGGGGTATTGAGGGTTGGAGGACGACTCAACTTATCTCAACTGCTAATTGCCCAACATTATCATCACCAAATGTTTCACGCCGGAGGACGGCTTCTACTAAGTGCCATTCGCGAAGAATTTTGGCCGCTGCAAGGCCGCAAGCTCGCTCACAACACAGTTCGTCGGTGCTTCCGCTGCACTCGCCTCGATCCGGTACCTGCGCAACAACAAATCGGCCAATTACCTGCGCACAGATTAATCCCGAGCCGTCCATTTAGTGTTACGGGTGTCGATTATGCTGGACCGTTCTACTTGAAGCCGATACACAAACGGGCTGCACCTGCGAAAGCGTATCTGTGCCTCTTCATTTGCTTCGCAACAAAAGCGGTTTACTTAGAGCTAGTCAGTGATTTATCAACGCCAGGTTTCCTGCTAGCATTAAGGCGATTTATTGCTCGACGCGGTCGCCCTGCCCACATTCACTCAGACAACGGCAAAAATTTTGAAGGAGCCAAGAACGACTTGAACGATCTTTTTGCCATGCTGCGAAAAAGTGAGGAGAATGAAAAAATTGCTCCAACGTGCGCTGCAGAAGGAATCACATGGCATCTAACACCACCAAAAGCACCGCACTTCGGCGGTCTCTGGGAGGCGGCCGTGAAAGTGGCCAAGAAGCATTTGTACCGTCAACTCGGTTCATCTCGTGTGTCGTTCGAAGATTTGTCCACTATTCTGGCCCAAATTGAAGCGCTTATGAATTCTCGACCCCTGCTTCCAATGTCAGACGACCCGAACGATTTGGCTGCGCTCACGCCCGCTCATTTCTTGATCGGTTCCAGTATGCTGGCCCTGCCCGACCCAGATCATCAACATATTCCCGTAAATCGGCTGGACCACTTTCAAAAATTGCAGTTGCACTTCCAGCAATTTTGGAGTCACTGGCGCACCGAATATCTGCAAGAACTGCAAAAGGACACCACGATGAATCCCCGGAATCACACGTTGCTGCCTGGCAGATTAGTTGTAGTCGTCGATGAGCTACAGCCACCCATTCGTTGGCCATTGGCACGCATCGTCACCACTTCCCCCGGCCCAGACGGTTTGACGAGGGTGGTTTCGCTTCGCACCGCTCGTGGAATCATCACACGCCCCATCACAAAAATCTGTTTGCTTCCGGATCACACTGCTGCTGTTGCTGAAGGAGATGAAGCTGAGTAACTGTTCTTAGTGTTATGCAAAATATTATTGTTACGTGTTAGATTGTTAGTAATAGTCCAATGTTCAATTGTAATGTAAAAATGTTAACTGTAGCTGTAGATTTGTCATGATTGAAATTGTAATTTCAAGGAGGCGGCGATGTTACGTAATATGTTTATTTTGTACATTTCGACCAGTTAAGCGAATACCGCCTGCATGTTACCAACGCGGCTACCCCGCACGGCGGTGACACAAACACAATTTTAGCTAATTTAGCTATAAAAAGGCAAGCGCAAATATAGGAGAACTGTCAGTACCGCAAAATCAGTGTTGTTGTTCCACATTAGTTCAAAGTGAAGTGAATAAAGCAAATAAAGTTAAAAGTGACGGAGTTAGTGTCGTTAAGCCTTTTTGAACGAAACAATACATATAAAAAATGTAGTCCGGTCTGTCAGTCTGTTTGATCCATATAGGCTCGAAAACTACCGAACCGATCGACGTGAAAATTTGTATGTAGGGGTTTTTGGTCCCGGTTCCTATGATAGTTTGAGACCCCTCCCTCTTCTGGAAAGGAGGAGTCCAATACAAATGAAACATACATTTCTGCACAACTCAAGAACAAACCAAGCAAATGAAACCGAATTTGGCATGTAGATGTTTTTAAGGGTAATAAATATGTCCATAATGGTTCGACGCCCACATGTGTCTGCACAAATTTCTGCACATCTCGCGAACTAATCAACTAAATGGAACCATATTTGGCAGGTGAATGTTTTTAGTGGTAACAAATGATACACATCTGCTGCAATCGACCACAGATCCCATTTTGGATTCTAGGTTGGCGACTTCCGGTTCCTGGGAAACAGCGGAAAATGATCGAATTACACCCAATATGGGTGTTTCTTCAACCAGAATGACGCTCAGAGGCCAGAAATTATTTTAAATACCATTTTGAAATCCAAGATGGCGACTTCCGGTTTGTGAAAAACAGCCTGAAATAACCAAATACCATCCAATATGAGTATCTCTGGAACCAGAATGATGCAATGAGCTAACAATTGACCTCAGGCACCATTTTGAATCGCTAAATGGCAACTTATAGGAAACAGTCGAAAATGACCAAATAATACTCAACATGGATATTTCCGTAATCGAGATGATGCATAGAAACCAAACATTGACCCTTGACACCATTTTGAGACCACATATATCAATCAAAGCAAGTATAGATTTGAATAGCCTTTGAATTTCTTTTCTTTCCATAACTGTTGAGTTACATATCAAATTGTTATGAAGTTTGTCATTTGTAAGTTTGAGAGATGACTTGTTCATATGACACTAGTTATGTTCAAATTAGTCATGTAATCTTTGAAATAAAAGACTTTCGTTGTTTTATTAACAATTTAATACATAACGATGGCTTCAGTTCAATTATAATCAAATGAAATGGGAACGTATAGGGCAGCAAAACTTTGAAACTACGTGTTCAATCATAATTCATCAGTTAACCCTTAGCTAGCCCGCTCATCTGATATTATTATTGATCAAATCTGTTGTGTGGTTTCTGAGATAATGAAGTTTCGTGATTTTCACATTTCGGTACATTACAGACGAAGTTACAGTCCGATTACAGTAAAATTCAATAGGGTGTTACGAGGCAGCTAGACTTATTAGTTAACACTAATTTTGTAGAAATCGGGTCAGCCATCACTGAGAAAAGTGAGTGAGTTCAAGTAGTCTTCGGAATATGTTCCTTTTCATAGCTGGATTTCACATTTTTGAACATAACAGGAAAAGTAATAGTCTGATTAAAAAAATCACAAGAAGGTTGTATGCAAAGCCACGACCGCTAGCTTGAAGTAGAATACTTTTACAAGAAAGATAACCTGGCTGCTTGCGTGTCAGTCATTTTTTCTAGTAAATAAATGTTGACCGTTCATTGGCAGTATTGTAATTTCTTTTTGTCTGATATTTTGAATGAAGTTCATTGGATATTTTTAAATTTTGTGCAAATGAGAAGTTGAAGTGCTGCCGAATTGTAATATGCACATTTAATACGACATCATTAAACGGGAACGGAACAAAGGCTACGGTTATGCAGAACGCGAATGCCGGCGCGATGCGATTCGCCTTACCGTGGTGAAATGTACAGCTCTTTTTAAGGCGAAGTAGAGCTATACATTTCAACAGATTTCGTCTTGCCGAATCGCATCGCGCCGTTATTTGCGTTCTGCATGACCGTAGCCAAACACTAAGCGACGCAAACACGTAATAATAGTCAGAGTATGCATGTAGATGAAGATAATTAACTTTGGATTATAGCGCAAAACGAGAAAATATTAACTCTTCAAATAATCATTTGTGTTCTTCAAATTTCAGTTGTTCAATTTAATATCCGATGAAATGTTTGTTTATTATCTGATGAAACTCTTATATAGGCCAAATGATGCATTCCCAATTTACTAGGTCCATAACTCTGCCGACCGTGCTTGGGAAAGCGCGGTATAACGACCAATCAGAGGTCGAATTTTGTGTTTTGACAAGGCTTAAGAGTTTTCAATAGTACAATAGTTCGAATGATAAAATTGCAATTTCATGTATTTGGTAGGAATCTTAAAAGATTTTCTAATCGATTGCTGCAAAAACGAAGAAAATCCATCGAAAACTAACCGATTTATTAGCATTTGAAATTTTTCTCACTTTTTTCAGTTTTAGATTTTCATTTTACATCCCTATGTAGCCGAACTTCCTGAGAGAAGAATTCTAATTGAAAATTAAATCTTCATTAATTCATTTGTTGTCCTTATAAGGACAATTGTTCAATTTATCATAGGATGTAGTGTTTATCTTACATCTCTGTGTTACCTTGATAGTGAGGACTAAGGCGCACGGTCAACACAATGAGAAAGGTGTTTTCACATTGAAAACTAGACACGGCTTTACTGGAGGAAGTGTTGACAAATGCATCTACCGCTAATACCACCGCTATACGAAAGCGCGTCGTTTCATGTGGGGAATATCAACAACGAAAAATGACGCGCGTCTAAGCATAACCCGAACTGTTTCGCCGTGCTGCTCCCATTTACCTTTACATCGGCCTCAGGGAAGTACCGGCTGCATCTGCATCTACCGCTGAGGCTGTCACTATACTGCTGTTGGTACCAAAAGCTATTAACTCTTCAAATAAGTGTGTTATTTGTTCTCAAAAGAACAATTGTTCAATTCAAAATCGGATTTACGTAATCGCATCTCTGTAATATTACCGACAATAATATTCTTCTGAACAAACTGATACAACTTTCCCATTAGGCCTCTGCCATAATAGACGCGAAAAGCGACGCGAACCGATTCGCTCAGCTGTAGGTTAATGTACAGCCATCAGTAGAGCTGTACATCAACCTACGGCCGAGCGAATCGGTTCGCGCCGCTTTTCGCGTCTACTATGGCAGAGGCCTTAGAGAAAGTTGCTGGCTGATGTATTCACTTCATGCAAGCCTGCTGCTGATGCTTCCCGCTACCACACTGAAACAGCGTTTTAGTGAAGGGAGTGTCGTTGCATCAGCTGACCCTGCTACTATCGATGCTGATATACCCGCTGCAACAGCTACGCTATGCATAGCCATGCCACAGTTGTGGCCGCTATACGCTGGCCCAACTGCTGAGCACCTGCAACGCTATCCGTAGCCATGCCACAGTTGTGGCCGCCATTGGTATCCGCTGTACCTGCATCTGCTGGCCGTGCTGCTATCGATGGTGAGATCCGCTGAAACTGCTACACTTATTCGCAGCCATGCCACAGTTGTGGCCGCTATCCGCTATCGATGGTACCCACTGCTCGCTCCCGCTGCTGCTAAGGGAGGACTGCTGTCGTCGCTGTTCAGAACTACTATGAGCGGCTTCGACTAAAACAGGCTCTTATATAGGGATGAAAATAGGAATGAATTATTTTACGTACGTGGTGGAATGATATAACTTGAAAAATATGTGTGACTTCATTCTGGTTCAGAGCGATCATTTGATAAGCTCCACCTCTGTTTTTAGTTTCTAAATTTTTTCCGCAGTTTCGTAGCACGGATGCACAAAAATGATTTCTTGTGAACATTCTGTCGAGCCGGACCGATAGCACTCTCATTGAAGCAATAAATTAACATGTTTTGTGTCGTGTTGCGCAGCTTGGTTGAAGAAAATGTTCCCGTCCCCATGTCGCATGTAAGCAGATTACTGCGTTCAGTAGACAGTAGATAGTGTATCCAGCGAATAAACACCGATGGTGCTCTTACACACGCAACGGTTTTAACCGTATCTTATTGCGGTTTGTAACATCAAGCGATTTCGTTTGCTCGCTGTTGCGTGTTGCATCATGTTGCAACTTGGCAGCTGGGAGACGACGAAATTCTGTTTATGCTGATTGATTGAATCGACTTCATATTAGCTCTGCATAGTCGAACTAACTGCTTTTGTGAATGCGTACTAACAGGGCAGTTTATTATTCAATGTCGGTTATGCTGATACAGTGGGGGGTTTACTAAATAAAGTGAAAATTAGACAACTACAACAGAATTTGATTGCATCCCGCACAGAATGTCTGCTTGTGTTGATGCCAGAAAATTATTAACCCTCAATTATTTTTTTATTTGCCTTCAAAAAAGCATGTTGCGGTTCAAAATCGGTTGCTAATTACAACCTTTGAGCTGCCCTAACATTGGGGGAATTAAGATACACGGACAACATGCACTGTGGAAGCTATTTCACATTCAGTAAATTAGACGGGTGCGACAAATTTAAATTGCTAGGATGCAACACAGAATACTTGCTTGCGTTGACAAAAATTATCAACTTCCAATGACTTGTTTATTTGCCTTAAAAAAAGCATTTTGATTCCCAAAATTGGATTTCCTGATGGCAATCTTCATGCTGCCCCAACACGGGGGGAATAATGGCTGTCTGGCGACACACGCTGAGAAAAACCGCGCTGCTCCTGAGACGTGGTGACCAACCACAGAGCTAGTGCTGCTGCTAAGGAAGGACGACTGCTGTTGTCGCTGTCTAGAACTATTATGAGCAGCTCCGGCTGAAATAGGCTCTTATATAGGCCAAAAAGCATGTTTTCATTTGCAAGGTATATGATCCTGTCGACCGTGCTTGGGAAGCAAGCATATAACGACCAATCAGAGGTCGAATTTTTCGTTTTGACAAGGCTTGACTATTTTCAATAGTACAATAGTGTGAATAATAAAATTACAATTATCTTATTTTGGGAAGAATCTTAGAAGATTTTCCAATCTATTGCTGCAAGAACGAAGGAAATCCATCGAATACTAACCGATTTATTAGCATTTGAAATTGGACATATTTTTCACTTTTTTCGGTTTTAGATTTTCATTTCACATCCCTATGTAGCCGAACTTCCTGAGAGGAGTATTCTTCTTCAAAACAAATCAATAGGGTTTTATGGGGCAACTAGACCTTCCATTTGACACTAATTTTATGAAAATCGGTTCAGCCATCTCTGAGAAACATGAGTGAGATTAAGTAGTCTTCAAAACACGTTTCTTGTTATAACTTTTGAACCACAAGTTCAATTATTATGAAACTCAAAAGGGTATTTTAGGTAGCTCGTTCATTTGAAATCAATTTTGTTCAAATCGGTTGTGTAGTTTTTGAGATAATGATGTTTCATGATTTTTACATTTTGATACATAACCTCTAAACTAAAAATCCGATTACAATGAAATTTAATAGGGTCTTGTGGGACAACAAGACCTTTGATTTGCAATTAATTTCATGAAAATCGGTCCAGCCAACTCTGAGAAAAGTGAGTGAGAATAAAAATCTGCACATACACACACATACACACATACACATACATACACACACACACACATACATACAGAAAATGCTCAGCTCGTCGAGCTGAGTCGAGTGATATATGCTATTCGGTTTTGCAAGTGATTACTATACCTTTCTAGGAGAAAGGCAAAAAACATTTTCGGTGCTGAAGATGACCTGGATTTATTGAAACGTAAAGCGAGAGACTTCGACTAGATGATTTTACAGTTTTAAAACAAAAATTTACTGCGCCCGAATGCTTGAGGGAAGATAAAGTAAGAATATCTTCGGTTCTACCGAAATCTTAAAACCAACAAACGATAACAGAATAGTTTGAAACAACGGAATACATTGTGAAACAGGCTCGGTGCATATCAGAGGTTAGTGGAATATTGGCTAATCCTGATATGAGGCTTGGACATGGATTGCCCTTGGAAGTAAAAAACGAGGTATTGCAGTTTTATGACAGTGACCAGGTGTAAAACCTAAATTAATCCACCTAGCGGTCAGACCCAGCCTTTCTCATTCAAACTTTTATTTGTAAAAATAGATTTACATGAACGCTTCAATCCAATAAATGTAGATTCACTCTTTAGGTTTTAAAATATTGATGTTGTAATCTATAAATATAAAAATGCAGTCCGGTCTGTCTGTCTGTTTGATCCATATAGGCTCGAAAACTACCGAACCGATCGACGTGAAAATTTGTATGTAGGGGTTTTTGGTCCCGATAAAGGTTCCTATGATAGTTTGAGACCCCTCCCTCTTCTGGAAAGGAGGGGTCCAATACAAATGGAACATACATTTCTGCACAGCTCAAGAACAAACCAAGCAAATGAAACCGAATTTGGCAAGTGGATGTTTTAAAGGGTAATAAATATGTCCATAATGGTTCGACGCCCCTCCCTCTTATGGAAGCACATGTTTCTGCACAAATTTCTGCACATCTCGCGAACTAATCAACTAAATAGAACCATATTTGGCAGGTAAATGTTTTTAGTGGTAACGAATAAGTTCCATAATCGACCTCAGGCAACGTTTTGGATTGTAAGATAGCAACTTCCGGTTTCTGGAAAACAGCCAAAAATGGACGATTCCCACCCAATATAATGATATCCGGATAAAGAAAGATACACAGGATCTAAATTCGACCACAAATACCATTTTGAATTCTAAGATGGCGACTTCCGGTTTCGGAAAAACAACGGCAAACGACCAAATACTACCCAATATGGGTATTTTCGGAATCGTAATGATGCAATGAATCTTAAATACCATTTCAAAATCCAAGATGGCGTTATCCGGTTTGTGAAAAACAGCCTAAAATAACCAAATACCATCCAATATGAGTATCTCTGGAACCAGAATGATGCAATGAGCTAACAATTGACCTCAGGCACCATTTTAAATCGCTAAATGGCAACTTCTAGGAAACAGTCGAAAATGACCAAATAATACTCAACATGGATATTTCCGTAATCGAGATGATGCATAGAAACCAAACATTGACCCTTGACACCATTTTGAATTTAAAGACAACCAGTGTTAGTTTCTGGAAAACAACCAAAATAACTAAATACCTCCCAATATGAGTATTTCCGTTGTCAGATTGATGCCAGAAAATTTGCTGAAAATGACCGAATACCACCCAATATGAATATATCCAGAATTAGGACGATGTACAGAAGCCAAAAGTCGAGGATGTTGTCATTTCGATAAAACCAATCATTTCAAACGATTTATCTTTTGACTTTGATCATATCCTATGGCCGATTCGTCGTGCATTTGCAGACTTCAAACACATCGCAAGGAATCAATGAATTTGGAACGTTCAAATAGTACAAAACCACATTAAATTATGTGGAGACCACATATATCAGGTATAGTTTTAAATAGCCTTCGAATTTCTTTTCTTTCCATAACTTTTGAGCCACATATCCAATTGTTATGAAGTTTGTTATTTGTAAGGTTGAGAGATGACTTGTTCGTATGACACTAGTTATGTTCAAATAAGTCATGTAATCTTTGAAATAATAGACATTCGTTGTTTTATCAACAATTTAATACATAACGGTGGCTTAAGTTCAATTATAATCAAATGAAATGGGAACGTATAGGGCAGCCAAACTTTGAAACCACGTGTTCAATCATAATTCATCAGTTAACCCTTAACTAGCCCGCTCATCTGATAATAATATTGATCAAATCTGTTGTGTAGTTTCTGAGATAATGATGTTTCGTGATTTTCACATTTTGGTATTTTACAGACAAAGTTACAGTCCGACTACAGTAAAATTCAATAGGTAAGTTACAGTCCGACTACAGTAAAATTCAATAGGGTGTTACGAGGCAGCTAGACTTATTAGTTGACACTAATTTTGTGGAAATCGGGCCAGCCATCTCTGAGAAAAGTGAGTGAGTTCAAGTGGTCTTTGAAATATGTTCCTTTTCATAGCTGGATTTCACATTTTTGAACATAACAGGCAAAGTAATAGTTTGATTGCAAAACAAATCAATAGGGTCTTATGGGGCAACTAGACCTTCCATTTGACACTGATTTCATGAAAATCGGTACAGCCATCTCTGAGAAACATGAGTGAGATTAAGTAGTCTTCAAAACACGTTTTTTGTAATAACTTTTGAACCACAAGTTCAATCTTTATGAAATTCGAAAGTTGAGGGTATTTTAGGTAGCCCGTTTATTTGAAATTAATTTTGCTCAAATCGGTTGTGTAGTTTTTGAGATATTGATGTTTCATGATTTTTACATTTTGATACATAACCTCTTAACTAAAAATCCGATTACAATGAAATTGAATAGGGTCTTATGGGACAACGATACCTTTGATTTGCAATTAATTTCATGAAAATCGGTCCAGCCAACTCTGAAAAAAGTGAGTGAGAATAAAAATCTGCACATACACACACACACATACAGAAAATGCTCAGCTCGTCGAGCTGAGTCGAGTGATATATGCCATTTGGCCCTTTGGAGCACTTTTATACTTTCGGTTTTGCAAGTGATTGCTATACCTTTCTAGGAGAAAGGCAAAAACCTAAATAATCCACCTAGCGGTCAGACCCAGCCTTTCTCATTCAAACTTTTATTTGTAAAAATAGATTTACATGAACGCTTCAATCCAATAAATGTATATTCACTCTTTAGGTTCTTAAATATTGATGTTGTAATCTATACATAAAAAAAAATTTAGTCCGGTCTGTCAGTCTGTTTGATCCATATAGGCTCGAAAACTACCGAACCGATCGACGTGAAAATTTGTATGTAGGGGTTTTTGGTCCCGGTTCCTATGATAGTTTGAGACCCCTCCCTCTTCTGGAAAGGAGGGGTCCAATACAAATGAAACATACATTTCTGCACAACTCAAGAACAAACCAAGCAAATGAAACCGAATTTGGCATGTGGATGTTTTAAAGGGTAATAAATATGTCCATAATGGTTCGACGCCCACATGTGTCTGCACAAATTTCTGCACATCTCACGAACTAATCAACTAAATGGAACCATATTTGGCAGGTGAATGTTTTTAGTGGTAACAAATGATACACATCTGCTGCAATCGACCACAGTTCCCATTTTGGATTCTAGGTTGGCGACTTCCGGTTCCTGGGAAACAGCGGAAAATGATCGAATTACACCCAATATGGGTGTTTCTTCAACCAGAATGACGCTCAGAGGCCAGAAATTATTTTAAATACCGTTTTGAAATCCAAGATGGCGACTTCCGGTTTGTGAAAAACAGCCTAAAATAACCAAATAGCATCCAATATGAGTATCTCTGGAACCAGAATGATGCAATGAGCTAACAATTGACCTCAGGCACCATTTTGAATCGCTAAATGGAAACTTCTAGGAAACAGTCGAAAATGACCAAATAATACTCAACATGGATATTTCCGTAATCGAGATGATGCATAGAAACCAAACATTGACCCTTGACACCATTTTGAGACCACATATATCAATCAAAGCAAGTATAGATTTGAATAGCCTTTGAATTTCTTTTCTTTCCATAACTGTTGAGCCACATATCAAATTGTTATGAAGTTTGTCATTTGTAAGTTTGAGAGATGACTTGTTCATATGACACTAGTTATGTTCAAATTAGTCATGTAATCTTTGAAATAAAAGACTTTCGTTGTTTTATTAACAATTTAATACATAACGATGGCTTCAGTTCAATTATAATCAAATGAAATGGGAACGTATAGGGCAGCCAAACTTTGAAACTACGTGTTCAATCATAATTCATCAGTTAACCCTTAGCTAGCCCGCTCATCTGATATTATTATTGATCAAATCTGTTGTGTAGTTTCTGAGATAATGAAGTTTCGTGATTTTCACATTTCGGTACATTACAGACGAAGTTACAGTCCGATTACATTAAAATTCAATAGGGTGTTACGAGGCAGCTAAACTTATTAGTTGACACTAATTTTGTAGAAATCGGGTCAGCCATCACTGAGAAAAGTGAGTGAGTTCAAGTAGTCTTCGGAATATGTTCCTTTTCATAGCTGGATTTCACATTTTTGAACATAACAGGAAAAGTAATAGTCTGATTAAAAAACAAATCAATAGGGTTTTATGGGGCAACTAGACCTTCCATTTGACACTGATTTTATGAAAATCGGGCCAGCCATCTCTGAGAAACATGAGTGAGATTAAGTAGTCTTCAAAACACGTTTCTTGTTATAACTTTTGAACCACAAGTTCAATTATTATGAAACTCAAAAGCTTAGGGTATTTCAGGTAGTTCGTTCATTTGAAATTAATTTTGTTCAAATCGGTTGTGTAGTTTTTGAGATAATGATGTTTCATGATTTTTACATTTTGAACCATAACCTCTAAACTAAAAATTCGATTACAATGAAATTGATTAGGATCTTGTGGGACAACAAGACCTTTAATTTGCAATAAATTTCATGAATATCGGTCCAGCCATCTCTGAGAAAAGTGAGTGAGAATAAAAATCTGCACATACACATACACATACACACACACACACACACATACATACAGAAAATGCTCAGCTCGTCGAGCTGAGTCGAGTGATATATGCTATTTGGTTTTGCAAGTGATTGCTATACCTTTCTAGGAGAAAGGCAAAAAACATTTTCGGTGCTGAAGATGACCTGGATTTATTGAAACGTAAAGCGAGAGACTTCGACGAGATGATTTTACAGTTAAAACAAAAATTTACTGCGCCCGAATGCTTGAGGGAAGATAAAGTAAGAATATCTTCGGTTCTACCGAAATCTTAAAACCAACAAACGATAACAGAATAGTTTGAAACAACGGAATACATTGTGAAACAGGCTCGGTGCATATCAGAGGTTAGTGGAATATTGGCTTATCCTGATATGAGGCTTGGACATGGATTGCCCCTGGAAGTAAAAAACGAGGTATTGCAGTTTAAGACAGTGACCAGGTCAGTAGAGCCATGCCAGGCCAAAGGGACTACGTTTCAGTGAGAAAAGATGGTATGCGACAGCATGTGCAAAAGCGACTCTCAATGAATTCAATTCGTGAGGCTTATGTTTATTTTAAAGATATCAGCAAAACTGATATTGGGTTGACTTCTTTTAGAGCTTTGAAACCTGAGCATTGTAAATTACTTGGAAGCTGAAGATCTCATAATATTTGTGTTTGTGCTGATCACGAGAATACTGAATTGATGATACACAGTCTAAAGAAATAATTATTCCAAAATACTTCTTAATTTTACTTTGAACAACTATTATGTAGCTCAACTACACGATCCAAATATTGTTATCTTCGAAAATGTAAACAGTGCCCAAGCCGTTTAGATTTTGAAAACAGTTTTGCCTTTCTCCTAGAAAGGTATAGCAATCACTGGAAAAACCAAAGGTATAAAAGTGGTCCCAATGGCCGAATGTCATATACCACTCGACCCCTTTCGATGAACTGAGCATTTTCTGTATGTATGTATGTATGTGTGTATGTGTGTATGTGTGTGTGTGTATGTATGTGCAACTTTTTTTTTCTCACTCACTTTTCTTAGAGATGGCTGGACCGATTTTCATGAAATTAATTGCAAATGATAGGTCTAGTTGCGCCATAGGTTGTTATTGAATTTCATTGTAATCGGATTTTTAGTTTAGAGGTTATGTATCAAAATGTAAAAATCACGAAACATCAATATCTCAGAAACCACACAACCGATTTTAATAAAATTGGTTTCAAATGATCGGGCTGTCTCCAGAACCCTTAAGTTTTGAATTTCGTAATGATTGAACATATGGTTCAAAAGTTACGTAAAGAAAAGTTATCCTGAGGTTGTTTAAATTCACTCATTTCTCTCAGAGATGGCTAAACCGATTTTCACAAAATTAGTGTCAAATGAAAGGTCTAGTTGCCCCATAGGTTGCTATTGAATTAAATTGTAATCGGATTGTAACTTTGTCAGTTGTTCATGAAAATGTGAAATCACATAATGAAAGTAAACATATTGACTTCCTCCTAACGATCACTGGCTAATTAAAAGGTAGAAAAGTGATCCAAATGGCTGAATGTCATATACTACTCGACTCAGTTAGACGAATCGAGCATTTTCTGCATATAAGCATGTATAGGTGTATATGTTTGTGTGTGGGTGTGTACGTGTGTATGTGCACCTTTTTTCGCAC
This sequence comes from Wyeomyia smithii, assembly GCF_029784165.1. Taxonomy (NCBI): domain Eukaryota; kingdom Metazoa; phylum Arthropoda; class Insecta; order Diptera; family Culicidae; genus Wyeomyia; species Wyeomyia smithii. The sequence goes on along the minus strand of NC_073695.1, from coordinate 158,986,238 downwards.
TCACTATTCTCAGAGATGGTCTGACCGAACAGATTTCAATGAAATTGATTGCAAATGAAAGGTCTAGTTGCCATATAAGACCCTATTGAATTTTGTTGTAATCTGATTTCTAGTTTAGAGGTTATGTAACAAAGTGTAAAAATCACGAAACATCAATATCTCAGAAACCACACATCTGATTTGATTAAAATTAGTTTCAAATGAACGGGCTACCTTAAAAACCCTTAACTTTTAAATTTTATGAAGATTGAACATGTGGTTCAGAAGTTATGGAAAGAAGCGTGTTCTGGAGACTATTTAATCTCACTCATGTTTCTCAGAGATTGCTGGCCCGATTTTTATAAAATTAGTGTCATATGAATGGTCTTGTTGCCTCATAAAACCCTATTGATTTTTTCTACAAACGGGTTATTACTTTGCCTGTTATGTTTGAAAATGTGAAATCCAGCTATTAAAAGAAACATATTCCAAGACAACTTACTTGGACTCACTCATATTTCTCAAACTACAAAACCGATTTGAACAATATTGATATCAGATGAACGGGCTAGTTAAGGGTTAACTGATGAATTATGATTGAACACGTGGTTTCAAAGTTTGGCTGCCCCATACGTTACCTTTTTATTTGATTGTAATCAAACTTAAGCAAGCGTTATGTTTTAATTTGTAAAACAACGAAAGTCTATTATCTCAAGTATTACACGACTTATTTGAACATAACTAGTGTCATACAAATGAGTCATCTCTCAAACTTACTGTTTAAAAGTTTTAGAAAAAAAAAGAAATTTAAAGACTATTCAACACTCGCTCGTGATTAAATTGTTCGAAATTAAGAGTCATTGCATTTATTTCGCTATTTCTTAAGTACTAACATTACGTCAAATTTCATATTTTATACTTTAATTACAACATCAATATTTTGGAACCCAAAGAGTGGATAAACATTTATTGGATTTAAGCATTCATGTAAATCTATTTTTACAAATAATAAGTTTGAATGAGAAAGGCCGAGTCTGACCGCTAGGCGGATTAATTTAGGTTTTTTCAAAAAACTTGAGGAACGTTGTGTGAGAGAAATACCTTTCGAACAGTGGATTGCAACAGATCGATGTAATATAGAGACACTTGAGTAACCAATTGATGAATTTGTATCTTATTTTTGTGAAAAATTGGAAATGCTGATAACCCATGATCACATAATAACTCAACAGTCGACTTAAATGGGAGAAGCAAAAAATAATTTGAAAGGTGATGAAGTTGTTATAGTATGTGATGTCTTAGAACTCTTTTCTTGAGAACCGTTCGCCCATTCGTCTTGTTGCCAAAGAATGAATTGTATATTTTTGATCAAGCATTCCAATGAACGTATGTTTTTTTGCTGGAGCACCACGGACAATTTAAGAAAAACGTGTATTTTCCTAAATATTAATAATTTTTCGAGCTTAAATTAGAAATAATTCGAAAATAAATGCCTTTAGAATGTTAACTACCAAGAGCTTTTTGATTTAAAATGACTTTCTGCATCAATTGAAATCATCAGGATAATTTTTTTTTGAAAAATGTTTGAATTAGAATTTTTATAAAAAAATCAATCTACCATAAAAAAAATATTTTTCATTTCTCCATCCTGGACTTTTTTTAAAGTTGCGTATTACCATCAAGTTTCTTTAAAAAAAATGAAAAAAATTCAACTCGTTTTTTTTTTATATTGAAATTTAATGTTTATTTATAATTTTTTTGGTCAGTAATTTTTTTTGTGCAGTGTATATGTTTTTTATGATGCATTTTTAATTCCCTACAATTCATTCTCAGACAGTTTTTCTATACAACCAATGGTTTCTATAATGCTTCGAATAAAACCTATGCCAAAAGGCATACGCCCTTTCAGAATATAACTCATGGGGGTAAAAAATCTCTCCATCTGTGAAAAATGCTCAGTTTGCTAAGCCAAATACGCGTGCAATGTTTCATTCTAATCAAAAATGGTCGATGAAATTTCCGCGTATTTCCAGATCATTTGACGCGATTTGTCTCTAGAAGTACTCCTCCATATGGGGTGTTTCGATCAAGGCGAGTAATATTAAAATCATGGAAGTTGAGATCAATATTCGAAGTTAGCCAAGTTTCACAAAGGGAAAATGCATCGCATTTGTTTTTATTTATCAAAACATTAAATGAATCAATTTTTGGTAAAATACTTCTACAATTCCACTGTAAGACAGAGATAGAGTCCTTCATTTAAGTAGATTAATTAGCCATCAAAGGATACAATCGCTGCAAGGACCTTATCTCACAAGAACAAAACCGAATACCGCCAACACGATTTAGAGAAACTCAAATACTTTATTGACCATATTTTAGCTGGAATTTTATCGAAATGAAATTGATAGGGTTGAACAAGAACAAATTGAAGTAGCGAGAGCAACGCGTATCAGATTAGAGCAGGACAATCAAGTCCTAGAAATTGAACTACAAAAAGTTAAAACGAAAACCACTCTCAACTCAGAAAAATTGGACTACAATTTTCAAGTATTGAAGAAACGAGAAGATGAAAACCTTTTGGTTCGTAATGCTCAAAAACGTCGCTTGACCAAACTAAACGAAACGATTTTTCATCTGCGGAAAAAAATTAAAGATGTTCAGATGATTTGCTTGATGGAGGTCGAAAAAATTACATCCGATATTATCGCATTGCAAACTAATATAAACCATATTAACTCCAAAGTAAATGCATTTTCAGAAATGAATGATAAAAATGTAAGGTTATTATTTTTTTTATCTGGAATTCTCAAATACTAAAAAATTTCAGTATCACCACGTTTGGCAAATGCATAAAAACGAGTGTATTACCATGTTAAACGACGTTTTGAAAATTGACGAAGAGCTCGTAGAAAAACATTTAGGACTAAAATGGCAAACTCCGCCTATGAAGGATGATCGAATACAGAAAATACTTCATAAAACAGATATAGTATTGGATGGAGATCAGTTGTCATGTGGTATGACAATACGTTATGCATTCAATATAATAACCGGCTTTCAACAAATATTTTAGGCCCAAGCCCCGTAAGTAGACTTGAAAGTACAAATGAAATCAAAGAAATATGGGATACTTTGCAAACTATAATAAGGCAGGCTGGATTCCTTGCTGACAATAATGCAATAAACATATCTGAACAATATACTCAGGATAAAAAGCATTTGGTACGCATAGATACCATACTAAATGCACTGGGAGTTTCAAATTGGGACGATGTGCAGAAACTGAAACAAAAATTGAAATATGTGACGAGTTCCAGCTGTACAAGAAATTGTGAATATTTCAGAGATCCAAATTTATTTGACGCGGAGCAAAATGAAGTACATTTCAAGGTTAGTAAATTACAAACTAGGGTATCGATCGTCTTCGGCAGTGGTTTTCTTCGGCAGGTTTTCTACAGTAGTCTTGTGCAAAATTCTGCTGAAAAACATCACTGCCGAGGACGTACGATACCCTTGTATTGAAACGTAAAAAGGTATCCATTAAATTTTATTTTCAATTTCAAAAGTAAATAATAATTTCCGTATAACATGAACTGTCTTGCAGTACTAATACAGGGTGTTCAAAAAGTTCGAATACACTTTCAAAATCTGTTTAAAGTTAAAATAGAAAATATTCTTTTCAAAGTCAATTTTTATTGAGGCAATATTCATTGAGAATCCTCACGACATATTTGCTTGAAGCACTCCCCCCTGCTGTATGGCGAGCTTACAAAAAAAAAAATTTCTTATCATTTTTTTTTATTGGCTTAAATCATGCTAAAACTATCCTAGAATCAAAATCTTCATCGCCTAAGTACTGATCTAAACACAAAATTCGATTAAATCAAGTTTTACCGAACAACTTTTATGCTCCAAAACAACATTCTTAGTTTATTTTGCCCATGCTTGTTTTTGCTTTTCATTTCGAGGTTTTGTAAACTAGTAGAAGTTACCTATGATCGATATCGTATTTCAAATTTGAAGTATTGAGGTCGCTGCATCAAGTTTCGACCGTTACAGCGTCTCTAAAACACGTGTTTACTCACAATTTTCATTTGTTTAGTCGATCAGCCGTTCTCGTGGTGTACGTTCTTTGTTTGAGTTTTTTGATACTATTTAACTGTGATTCATCCTCAAAAGTACTTAAATAAGAGTGACAAGTTTGTGTTTTGCGTGGGATCGGACGCCAACCGCGTCAAAGTCACTGAGCGTCGCATGTCTGATATCGCGCAGGCGTAGCCTTAGATCAGATAAAAAAAAGGAAGAAGAGGAAGATAAAGCCCAGGAAGGACAACTTCACGGCACATGGATAGCTGACTGAAGGTTAAAAAATTATTAGGGGCTTTATTATTGCGATTCTTAAGATTTATAGCACTTTGAAACTTTTAACGCGTTTTTCTCAAAACCATGTTTTCAAAATCGGCGAGCAGTAGAACTGAAGAAGTTTACATCCGATTGACTTGAAATTTTAACTGTAGCTTCTTCATTAGAATATCTAATGATTGATTAACAACAAAAAAAGTAATAAACAAACAAAAGAAAAACAATATCGCACGCTCAGCCTTGGGGCTAATAGCGGTCTCGATCAACTAGAGAATTAGTTGAGAGAAATCGTTATCGATATTGTTTTTGGCACATTTTGTATGTGTAGGATAAGTACAACGATACACCGTGCCCCAGTGCTGGGCCGAGAAAATTTCCAGCTCGAAAAGATCCTCGACTCGATCGGGAATCGAACCTGATTTTTTTTTTTTTTTTTTTTAAGGGGGGATTTGTTAGTAGCTTAAGTATTTATGATAAATATTAGTAAATAATGAGTATGTGTGTCCAATCACAAATGGTGACTTCTCAACACTGTTAGAAATTTGTAATTTTAATTGTTAGGATTTGTTTGCTTTCGCAATTAGGACTTATCATTCGTAGGGATTTAAACCTACTTGTCAGAAAAGGGGAAGTAAACTTACAACTAACTTAATTGCTAACTTATTGGCTATAAAGAGAGCTTATCGTAGCAATTGAGGATTGCAACGATTTTTGTCGAAAATTGTTAATAATTTTATTTGACATAGCTTCTAATGGTTCAACACCAGTAAGTCTATGTAATTCGAGTGTACCAAACCAAGGAAATTCAAAATCATTTTCAGAATTTTATTCTGAATCCTTTGGAGCGTTTTCTTCCTTGTTGAACAGCAACTTGACCAGATCGGTACAGCATAAAGCATTGCTGGTCTAAAAATTTGTTTGTAAATCAAAAGTTTGTTCTTTAAACAAAGTTTAGAATTCCTGTTAATAAGAGGATATAAACATCTCGTATATTTGATGCACTTGGCTTGTATACTCTCAATGTGCTCTTTGAAAATAAGTTTTTTATCATAAATTAGTCCCAAGTACTTAACCTTGTCGGACCAACTTAAAATAACCCCATTCATCTTGACAACGTGATTATTGTTTGGCTTGAGGAAAGAAGCCCTAGGCTTATGAGGAAAAATTATCATTTGAGTTTTAGAAGCATTGGGAGAGATTTTCCACTTTTGCAAGTAGGAAGAAAAAATATCTAAACTTTTCTGCAATCGACTGCATATGACACGAAGGCTTTTTCCTTTTACGGAAATGCTTGTGTCATCGCAGAACAATGACTTTGTGCATCCTGGAGGCAAATCAGGAAGATCTGAAGTGAATATGTTGTACAGGACTGGACCCAAGACTGAACCTTGAGGTACACCTGCTCTGACAGGAAATCTATCAGATTTTGAATTCTGATAGACAACCTGCAGAGTTCGATCAGTAAGATAATTTTTTAAAATTTTGATTAGGAAAATTGGAAAATTAAAAGTTTGCAATTTCGCAATCAAACCTTTATGCCAAACACTGTCGAATGCTTTTTCTATGTCTAAAAGAGCAGCTCCAGTGGAATAACCTTCAGATTTGTTAGCTCGTATCATATTAGTAACTCTGAGCAATTGATGAGTTGTGGAATGCCCATGGCGAAATCCAAACTGTTCATTTGCAAAAATTGAATTTTCGTTGATGTGTGACATCATTCTGTTAAGAATAATTCTCTCAAACAGTTTACTTATTGAAGAAAGCAAACTGATTGGTCGATAACTTGAAACTTCAGCTGGGTTCTTATCCGGTTTTAAAATGGGAGTAATTTTTGCATTTTTCCATAATTTGGGAAAATATGCAATTTTGAAGCAGCAATTGAAAATTTTCACTAAAAATTCCATTGTGCTCTCAGGGAGATGTTTGATTAGTATATTAAAGATTCCATCGTCACCAGGTGCTTTCATATTTTTGAAATTTTTAATAATTGATTTAATCTCATTCAAGTTAGTTTCAATTATTTCTGCAGGTGAAAAATTCTGGGAAGAAATTAAATCAAATTGACGTGTGACTTCATTTTCAATTGGACTCACAAAATTCAAATTTGAGTTATGAACACTCTCAAACTGCTGAGCAAGTCTTTGAGCCTTTTGTTCATTGGATACAAGAAAACGTTCACCATCTTTTAAAACTGGAATAGGCTTTGAAGGTTTCTTAAGAATCTTCGACAGCTTCCAAAATGGTTTTGAATATGGTTTCAATTTTTCAACTTTAGTCTCAAAATTTTGATTTCTCAGAAGTGTAAATCTATGTTTAATCTCTTTCTGTAAATCTTTATAAATAGTTTTAAAAACAGGGTCACGAGAACGTTGATATTGACGTCTGCGGACATTTTTCAAACGAATTAGAAGTTGAAGATTTTCGTCAATTATTGATGAATCAAATTTCACTTGAGCCTTTGGAACAGAATAATTCCTGGCATCAACAATTGCACATTTTAATGCTTCCAAAGCGGAATCAATATTCACTTCGTTTTGCAAATCAAGCTCATTATTGAAATTTCTCTCAATATGAGTTTTGTATCTTTCCCAATTAGCCTTGTTATAATTAAAAACAGAGCTCATAGGGTTTAAAACTGATTCATGTGATAAAGAAAAAGTTATTGGAAGATGGTCAGAATCAAAGTCAGCATGTGTGATCAAATCACTACATACATGACTTTGATCTGTTAGCACCAAATCAATTGTTGAAGGGTTTCTTACAGAAGAAAAGCATGTAGGACTATTCGGAGACAAAATAGAATAGTATCCTGAAGAACAATCATTGAATAAAATTTTGCCATTGGAATTACTTTGAGAATTATTCCATGAACGATGTTAAAATCGCCGATTATGAAAAATTTCGAACGATTTCTGGTGAGTTTTTGTAAATCACCTTTAAAATAATTTTTGAGCTCGCGTGTGCATTGAAATGGTAAATATGCTGCGGCAATAAATAAAATCCCAAGTTCAGTTTGAACTTCAATTCTCAAAGTTTCAATAACTTTCGTCTCAAGATGGGGAAGAGCACGATGTTTGATTCGGCGATGAATAACAATTGCAACTCCACCGCCGGAACCCTGAATCCTATCATATCTATGAACCACGTAATTGGGATCATATTTTAATTTTATGTTAGGTTTCAAAAATGTTTCAGTAATAATTGCAATATGCACATTATTTACTGTTAAAAAATTAAAAAGCTCATTCTCATTGGCCTTCAATGAGCGAGCATTCCAATTTAATATTTTAATTGTTTTATTTAAAATCATTGCTAAATTTTAAATTAGAAACAATTTTAATAGTAAAATTTGTGCCTATTTGAATGGCTTCAAACATTGATTTTGCCTGCAACATGGCGTTCATAAGATCGAACATTGCCTGTTGCAAAAAAGAAAGTTTACCTGCCGTAATAGGCCCCAGGCAGTTGACATTAGAAAAAATATTTTCGGCAGCAATATTAGCTGGAGTAATAGGTGTACAATTATTTTCTAGCGTGTTTTGCTTACCCATATTAACGGTCATTTTCGAACTACCAACACTAGGCGGTATAATGTTCGAACTACCAGTAACCTGTGCATAAGTTAAACGGGTATGCAAAGGAGTAGGTAAACTATGCGTCACTGGTACGCTTGGAGAATTTTGTTTTGAAGTTGGTTTTAATTGAGAAATTGAATTTTGTTTACCTTGCCTTGCCTTAACAATTGCTAAACGGACTGGGCATTGATAAAAATTTGACATATGGTTGCCGTTACAATTCGCACAGCGAAAATTTTTACTCTCTTTCACAGGACATGTGTCCTTTTTGTGAGAAGAGTCTCCACAATTAAGACATTTTTGGTCCATGTTACAGAATTTGGAACCATGGCCATAACGTTGGCAAGTACGGCATTGGGTGATATGCTTTTCACCTCCGCCATACTTCCTATAAATTTCCCACTTTACACGCACATTATACAATGCATGTGCTTTTTCAAAAAAATTTAAGTTGTTAACCTCATTGCGGTTAAAATGAATTAAATAATTAACAAGGGAAATTCCAGTTCTCTGACTGTTTTCGCCTCGTGATTTTTGTTTCATTAGAATTACTTGGGTAGGGGCTATGCCAAGTAATTCTGTTAAAGTAAGTTTGATCTCATCAACGGTTTGATCGTTGGTGAGACCTTTCAAGACAACCTTGAACGGTTTGGCGTTCTTGGTGTCATATGTAAAAAATTTGTACATCTTGTCAGTTAAATACTGAACAAGACGATCACGACCCTTTACTGAGTCGGCTAATAAGCGGCATTCACCTCTACGGCCAATTTGATAGGTAACTTTAACGTCAGAAACAAACGTTGAAAGTTCCTTTTTGAATATATTAAATTCAGAAGAAATAGTTACCACAATAGGTGGAACTTTCTCCTTTTTTAAAGATTTTATATTTTGTATAGTTTCATTATTGGTAACTTCCATTTCACCAGCTTCTTGCTCAGGCAAAATATCAAAAGGATTGTCACTACAGACACTCGATGTGTCAGAAAGAGATGCCTCTCTTTTCCTCCCCGCAGCGATGCGAGGTTTCTTTTTCCGTCCAGCCATTTCAGGTGATACGAAAAAAGTTAAAACAAATGTTAAATTTAAAAGTAGGTAGTCTTGAGAAAGACTGATGGGAAATAACTTTCAGGTAGTGTTTAAAAGACACACTGACAAAACACAAACTTTGAAGCTATAGGCAGTCAAAAACCAGTCCACAAGCAACCAAAAAAACGTCTGATCTGTAGGACAGTTCAAGACGCACTGGGAATCGAACCTGATATTACAACCGTGTGGGAGAGCTAGCCGACCGACATCGCTAACCACAGAACCACGGTGACCACAGTACTTCACAGTACACAGAACTATTTGTTTTTCAAACCGTTGCCATTTTGCGAAGAAAAATTTTAAAAATATAATCATGTGTACTTCACTAGCGACACCTATGTAGATAATGAAAAATTTTTTGTTTTGGTGATAGGTGGAGTTGGGCACGACTTCTACTGCTCGCCGCGGAACAACTCTTTAAAAAAGCGGTTTACGGCAATTGCTGCATAGCCGCCATTTTGCGAAAAAAGCAGCAATAATTTTTTTTTCTATTCTCCAAGAGTTGCTTAATCCAACCGAACAACTTTTATACTCCAAAATAACATTTTTCGTTTATTTTGGCCTTGCTTGTTTTGCCCTTCTCATAGAAAAGTATAGCAATCACTTGCAAAACCGAAAGTATATAAGTGCTCCAAAGGGCCGAATGGCATATATCATTCAACTCAGCTCGACGAGCTGAGCATTTTCTGTATGTGTGTGTGTGCGTGTGTGTGTATGTGCAGATTTTTATTCTCACTCACTTATTTGGTTCCATTTAGTTGGTTAGTTCTCGATATGTGCAGAAATTTGTGTTTCATTTGTATGGCACCCCTCCCTTCCAAAAGAAGGAGGTGTGTCAAAACATTATGGACATATTTTTTACCACTAAAAACATTTACCTGCCAAATTTGGTTTCATTTAGTTGTAGTCGAGATGTGCAGAAATTTGTGTTTCATTTGTATCGAACCCCTCCCTTCCAGAAAAGGGAGGGGCGTCCAACTATTATGGGCATATTTGTTACCCCTTAAAACATCCACATGCAAAATTTGGTTTCATTTGCTTGGTTTGTTCTTGAGTTGTGCTGAAATTTATGTTTCATTTATACCACAAAAGATCAAGCAATGGCCGCAGTGGTCCAAATCTTACAAAAAAATGGGACCCCTCCCTTCCTTTAGGAACCTTTATCGGCACCAAAATCTCCTACATACAAATTTTCGATCGGTTCGGTAGTTATCGAGCCTATATGGATCAGACAGACAGACCGGACTACATTTTTATATGTATAGATTACAACATCAATATTTTAGAACCTAAAGAGTGAATATACATTTATTGGATTGAAGCGTTCATGTAAATCTATTTTTGCAAATAAAAGTTTAAATGAGAAAGGCTGGGTCTGACCGCTAGGTGGATTAATTTAGGCTTTTGTTTTTCATTTCGAGGTTTTGTAAACTAGTAGAAGTTCCCTATGATCGATATCGTATTTCAAATTTGAAGTATTGAGGACGCTGCATCAAGTTTCGACCGTTACAGCGTCTCTAAAACACGTGTTTACTCACAATTTTCATTTGTTTAGTCGATCAGCCGTTCTCGTGGTGTACGTTCTTTGTTTGAGTTCTTTGATACTTTTTATCTGTGATTTATCCTCAAAAGTACTTAAATAAGAGTGACAAGTTTGAGTTTTGCGTGGGATCGGACGCCAACCACGTCAGAGTCACTGAGCGTCGCATGTCTGATATCGCGAAAGAGGGTAGGCGCAGCCTTAGATCAGATAAAAAAAAGGAAGAAGAGGAAGATAAAGCCCAGGAAGGACAACTTCACGGCACAGGGATAGCTGACTGAAGGTTAAAAAATTATTAGGAGCTTTATTATTGCGATTCTTAAGATTTTTTAGCACTTTGAACTTTAAACGCGTTTTTCTCAAAACCATGTTTTCAAAATCGGCGAGCAGTAGAACTGAAGAAGTTTACATCCTGACTTGAAATTTTAACTGTAGCTGTAGCATTAGATTATCTAGTGAAGTACACACGATTTTGGCGATTGATTAACAACAACAAAAGTAATAAACAATTAAAGTCGATTTTTTTTGTCAAAAAAGAACTTTTTTTCAAACCGTTGCCATTTTGCGAAGAAAAAAAATCTAAAAACATAATCATGTGTACTTCACTAGCGACACTTATGTAGATAATGAATTTTTTTTTGTTTTGGTGATAGGTGGAGTTGGGCACGACTTCTACTGCTCGCCGCGGAACAACTTTTAAAAAAGGGGTTTACGGCAATTGCTGCATAGCCGCCATTTTGTGAAAAAAGCAGCAATAATTTTTTTTCTATCCTCCAAGAGTTGCTTAATCCAACGATATATTATTTATATATCTTACATCTCAAATGTCCTTTAGAAAAATTCATGAAAAAAGCCTTGTTTTTTTGAGCCAAATGGTAGATACAGTTTGCGAAATAAATATACCATACATGCGAAAATTTTAAATATTTTCACTTTTGGACTAAAATCATACAAAACATAATATGAAAGCGGTTCTCCACACTAAAACACAAGCACAGAAAGTTATTTTATTTTATTCCCATTTCATTATGCTACTCAATTTGAGCTTTTCGTAATCACTCCATACGAAATAAATAAACCGTACAATTCAAATTGATTGCGTTTCCTCTACCACTCGTTCGTGAAACAAGCGTTAATATTTTGTACGGCCACCTCTGACTTTAACAACATCTGCCAAACGTCGGGGCATAGGAACTATAAAGAAGAGTAAAGATATCTATGTTTGCCCATTCTTCTTGAGTAGCAGTCTTCAATTGTCCAAGTGATTCATACTGACGTCCATGTGCATAAACTCGCTGTGACAAGATCCCCCAAAGATTCTCGATCGGGCTTAAACCGTGGCTTATAGCAGGCCACTTCAAAACAGTAACGTTTCGTGATGTTAGAAATGATGTTGTAAGTTTTGAACAGTGAATCGTTGTCGTTGTCCTGCTGGAAAATCCATATTTCACCCCACAAACTATCACCAAAATCGATCAAAACGTTGTCTAGCAGATAAACATACTTCTCCGAATTCATTTTATGAGAAATAAAACAAATTGGTGTCTTTCCGAAGTGCCTGAATGCGGCCCACACCATAACTGAACCTCCCTGAAAGTTTCTGGGATGAGGAGTTTCGGGTTTTCGGCGAACATCCCTCAAATACATTTGGTAACCATCAGGACCATCTAGGTTAAACTTCCCCTCATCGAAAAAGATGACGGATTTCCACTCGGCCTCCCAAAACATATGCCGTTCCGAATCTCGCAGTTTTGTGTAAAATATAAGCTTCGGTGTTTTCAAACGTTGCTGATATTGAATGTGAGTATTTTCTTTCAAAATCTGTAGTATTCTTCTCTTAGACACTGAAAGAGACATTTGAGCCTTAATCTGGCCTGCACTCAAGTTTTTTATCAACAGGCAGGCGAGATATTTGTCTTTTATCTTGAAGATTCAAAGTAGGTGGACGCCCGGATCGTTTGTTGACACTATAGTTTTCAGGATCCTTGAGAAAATTTACTATGGTACCTTTATTACGGTTCAATTTCTGAGCTATTTTGCGAATAGTTAGTCCAAATTCTCTGAAAGCCGTGATTTTCGCTCGCTCTTCTAAAGATAATGCTTTCCTCTCGGCATTTCCAGCAAATAAATCGAACAACGATACAGGAATTTATGAAAACTATTTCCCATAGATTAAATTTAATGACGTCTATCATTATATACCATGCAAACATACTTACTTTTATACTTTGTATGAGTTAAAGATGATTAAGGTACATGTACGGTTTATTTATTTCCTTCTACAAATTGAAGTTGTTTCAATTCACCTTGAAATTCAGCAAGTACAAACATGTAAACAAAAATTGCTATTGTTTGTTATTCGCGCAACACACTGCTGTACCGAACACCATAAAATGATGATAGAATTAACCTTGTGAATTATTCTAATAATACATGATAGTTTTGTACGGTATGATTATTTCTCGCACTGTATTACCCCTTAATAGAAATTCTGCTTTATATAGGATATTATCCCATTGCGTTTTATTCTCTTCTATTATACCGGTTATACCGCTCTATCTGACCGTTGGCCTTAGGACGAGCCGTGGCTACTAGGACGTGATAGAATCCGTGGTCGTTAGCGAAACTTTTACTTTCGGAACTGAATATGCAAGAAAGTAGGATTTGAGGCATTTCATTACTTCCTTTGCGTTGCACTGTGGTCCAGATCGTCGATTTAGCGGTATTTAATTTTTTGTGCAAAAACAGCTGTTGTTAGGTTTGTAGCTTATTTGCAAAATATTTTGTGTTTGGAAAGGCACTTCTTTTAAGAACATAAAAATTAGGGTGGCTCCATTTTTAGCAAAAATAGCAAAGCTAACTTTTTTGCCGATAAAGATACGGTTCTTTTTAATTCAGAGGAGTTGTAGATCCATTTGTTCTTAACAACTTTGCCGAAGAAAGCTTGTCTCTATCTTGCATACCGTAAACTGGGGTGACTTTGATCACTTTTTTGATTGTATCTCAAATATTCTCAGAATATACTGAAAACGATAATGTTTGATATTTTTAAAATAAGTACTGGCATGCATTGAGAAAGATTCAGTCACTACTTCAAAAGTTTCGCAACAATTTTGCTGTTTTTAAACATGCTCTAAAAATTTTACACCAATCATCATTCCGGGGTGACTTTGATCACTTCATTATTTTGATGAATTTGTAGTAACACTTTACTGCTTTCACTAAATTAAACAGTCTAAAACGATTAAAACGAGTTTATAAATATGCAAAGCAATTTGGGGGCCATTCACATTCTACGTGAACAGTTCATGTTGGCGAATGTCCAAGATTCATTAAATTTTTTTTTAAATATATATGAATGATTATCTACTGAGAGGGAAGGTGGTCTAAAATCATCAAAAACTAGTCCACGTGGAATATGACTCATGCAATTGTCCAAACTTGCATGTTACTCCATGTCTTGAGTTTTTGTTAAGAAAAAATATGTAATACGCTGTGGAGATTATTGGGACTCAACATTGCTTTCGAGAAAAAACTTGCAAAAATAATAATGAAATGCATTGTTATAACATTTGCTCATCTTGAGAACTAATCTGGGAACAAAATAAAAAAACTTTACGTATTGCAACTTGTTGTTTTGAATCTGTTTTAACCGATTGTTTGTATGCAACAAAAATCGCCAAAAATACACTTTATTTTCAATTGACATTTTGGCATGAAAAACACTTTTTAAATAGCAGAAAAGGCAATGCAGACATATATCCACACAATCAGTGAAGATTACGACAAATCCCAAACACTACGAGCGCTTTTTCACCACATTTTCAAAAAAGAGGTACAGTGATCAAAGTCTCCCCGGTGATCAAAGTCATCCCAGTTTACGGTACTTTTCGCAGTATGATGAATTTAATATAGCAAGTAAGGGTGTGGCTGAAAAATTTAGTTTTTTCGAGGTAACTTTTTTATTTTTGATTTTATCAAAACTTGGTGTTCAAACAGTTTTTAGGTCTTTTGAGGTGCATATTTTCTCTCAATACTTGAAAGCGCTATCTCATTCACAAGAAAAGTTATTAGGTTTTTCCCTTTCAAAATACGCCCTTTTCAAATGTTTGTATCTAGTTAAATAGCAAACACAAACTAAAACTATTGATTGCGTTTGAAAGATCCTACTTTTCTGCATATAATATCTAAAATCTGGAGGGTGGATATTTTTCTATCTCAAATAAATCCAATTTGAACTTTGCGGTTTTGGTTGGATTTCGCGATACATGTCACATGCATGTTACTATTTTTTTTATTTTTTTGTATTTGATCGATCTATATCACTAAACCCATACGTAAGATCATAAAAAATAAAGCTTTTTCAAACAGTTTGATGTCTCATGGAAGCCTTTTTCAAAAAAAAAAAACAGTCAACTGTATATTTGTATATTCTACATGTGTTTTAGCATGGAGTGCATTACTTCAGCACTAAAAGTATTGCATTATATGCAAGCTTTAACTCTGCTACGTTTACCAAAAAAGGGTTTTTCAAACACTATACGCCCAAATGACAACCCAGGAAATTAGCGAAATCATCTCGGAAAATAAAAAACTTCACCCTACTTCTATCGACAGCATTCAAGTTACATCGAAAATGGCTTCCTACATAAAGAAGACAAAAGTGGGGAATTATTTCACTAAAATAAATTCTCAAGCTTTTTATATACGTCATCGTTAAGGAAGAACATCGAAAAGCGATCGTGACGTTTACGATCCTGAAAAATATAAATTAAGGATGTCATCCTCGCACGCCTACATTCGCTTCATGCAACTCTTGGCGAAGATAAGCTATCGTTTAACTATGGCTAAATCATTGTGGTGAGTAGCGACAACCTGGTTTCTAAAGCATGAGAAAACGCCATTCGGAATGCGTTGAAAGCGAATTAGTGAGCTTCTATATGATGGTGAGAATAACAGAATTTAACTCGCAGATTTGTCAATATATATGAATTAGTATCAAAGATCACAAGCCTCAATGAAGAAATATTTAAGAGTTTCCACGTAATCCTAACGTTAATCAACAACAAAATGGGAGTATGAAACATATACTGAGAAAATCTAACATACGCTATGATGATGAATATATTTTTTTCTAAGCCTCTGTAAAACTGTTAGATCTCGTTCTTTTTCACATTCTCGTAAAATTACATAGGTACGCTCCTATCAATTGGACTGTGCAACGATGAGGCACAGGAAGCACGAAACAAATACAAATTCAAACCGTTTACGCCAAAATAAATCAGAAAACACATTGCATTTAGTGCTGAAGTAATGCTCACCATGCTGAAAACACAACACAAACAGAACATAAAAATATACTGTTGAGTTTTCCAAACTTCTATGAAAACAACTCTCATGAGTCATAAAACTATTAAAAAACACCTTATTCATTATGAACTTACGTTTGGGTTTAGTGATTTAGACCGATCAAATACAAAAAAATTAAAAAAATTAGCATGCATGTGACATGTATCGCGAAATCCAACCAAAAACGCGGAGTTCAAATTTGAGATAGAATTATTTGAGATAGAAAAATATCCATCCTCCAAATTTTAGATATTATATACAAAAAAGAACGACCTTTCAAACGCCATCAATAGTCTTAATTTGTGTTTGCTATTTAACTAGATACAAACATTTGAAAAAGGCGTATTTTGAAAGGTGAAAACCTAATAACTTTTCTTGTGAATGAGATAGCGCTTTCAAGAATTCAGAGAAAATATGCACCTCAAGAAGACCTAAAAATTGTTTGAAAACCAAGTTTTGATAGAATAAAAAATAAAAAAGTTGCATCGAAAAAACTAGATTTTTTAGCCACACCCTAACTTGCTATCTTAAATTCATCATACCGCAAAAAGTATGCAAGATTGAGACTAGCTTTCTTCGGCAAAGTTGTTTAGAATAAATGGATCTACAACTCCTCTGAATTAAAAAGAACCGTATCTTTATCAGCAAAAAAGTTAGTTTTGCTATTTTTGCTAAAAAAGGCAAAACCCTAATTTCATTTTCTAAAAAGAAGCGCCTTTCCAAACACAAAATATCTTTCAGATATACCATTAACCTAACCTTTTGCACAAAAAATTAAATACCGCTAAATCGACGATCTGGACCACTGTGCGTTGGTTGTCTTCACGGCATACAATTTAATGAACTTTGTGCAACCATCGCAGATAGCAAAAATATGCATGTTTTTCCCCTTTGAATTTTCTAGTGGACCGAGATTGTCTACATGTAGGGTAGTTTGGGGTAATTTGGGCCCCCTAAGGAAAACTCCTGTTATTTCGTAACCTGTTTTTTCTATCCCATAAACGTAATGTAATATAGTAATATTGATCTGTTTTCTATGTTTCTGCACGAAAAAACCTTGATATCAGGCAAACGGAATGATAACTGCAATTCATAGGCATTGCACAGTGGTTCCACAGTAGGCCAAAAAAATTCCTCTTCTCCAATTATTTATACTAGAAACTGAGTATGCGATCGTATGTCGCACACGCGCGTTTGTGTGTGTGCATGTGTGTGCGTGCGTGTGTGCGTGTGTGTGTGAGTGTGTGTGTGTGTGCGTGTGTGTTTGTGTGCGTGTGTGTTTGTGTGCGTGTGTTTGTGTGCGTGTGTTTGTGTGCGTGTGTGCGCGTGAGTGTGTGTGACTGTGTGTGACTGTGTGTGTGTATGTGTGTGTATGTGTGTGTGAGTGTGTGTGTCTGTCTATGTGTGTGTGTTTATGTGTGTGTCAGTGTATGTGTGATGTAAAATTCATAAGAATCGGATGATATACCAGTTTTTGGCAGCACTTTGAATGTTGCTGTGTCAGGAAATTTCAATGAGTTTTATGTTCGAAAATCACAATTTTGAGCTTAACTTCGATTACCTAATTCCCTCAATTTTGATCTGATTTTGGATCAACGAGTATCGTGTTGAGGGGAAATTTATGTTATTTTTCAGAACTCTTGTGTACCGTACAGTCTCGTGAAACAGTTCGGATAGATCGGATAATCAACAGCCTATA